>NC_083588.1:66307820-66350320 GCF_027579695.1 Neoarius graeffei | reverse complement strand
GCTTCGAGGCAGCTCAAGAACCAGGTCAGTGTTGACTCGTTCACACACAGACTGACTCTGATTCGCTCTTTAAGGTGAACACCATCATCTCTCTCTCACTCTCTTTATCTCTCTCTCTCTCTCTCTGTCTGACTGTGTGTGTTACAGTTTTTCACAATTGTTAAAACATTTTTTGAATCCTCCTGTCCTTTTCTCAGAATTCTAAACACAAAACTCTTTTCTCAAACTACATTCACAAAACCTCTGATTCTTTTTGCAAAACCATACCGTCGCCTCAAAATAGTTTGACGTGCTCAAAACCGAACAATGTTGTCAGATCTTGCATGAATCGGTCAAAATAGAAAAACTGCTGAGCAGTTATTAAACACTACACCAAAAAGTTGAAAACACAGTGGTCAAGGCATGTTGCTCATGGAGAAATGTTTATTGGTCACAATAAAGTATAGCATATGCATTTTGCATCTCCAAAAGTAAAGGAAAAAAAAGATTTCACAACTCAGTGGATTTAGCATTTACTCTGCATTCAAACATAAACTATAGTAATTGGTACTGTAAAAAAAATCATCCTGAAATTGACAAATACAAAAGAAAATGTACTGTAAAAGGCAAAAAAAAAAAAAAACTCAAACGACTTTACACAGTTGATCACTGAGCTTCACTGAGCTTCATCCTGTCTTTGGGCTGGTCCGGCCACAGCACTTCATCCACATCACACACTATATTTGCCCTTGCCAGGCAACGGGGGAAAAACCCCTAGTGTGCCGTACCCAGCCCTGACACATCTCCTCGCCAAGGTCATCACAGGCTAGTTCCATGGCCTCAAGAAGATTAAGCCTGGTGTAGGGCTGTCGCTCGTACACCTTCCATCTCCAAGTGGAGAAAAACTCCTCTATTGCATTGAGGAAGGGAGAGTACGGTGGCAAGTAAAGGTTAATGAAATTCTGATTCATAATGAACCGTTCTCTGACTTGATCAGTGCGGTGAAAACTAACATTGTCCCAAATTATAACAAATAGGCCGCTCAATCAACTCATGTTCCTGCTGTTCATTTGCAGACAACACAGCTCTAAGACCACCAAGACAGGTGAGAAGGTGCTGGGTGTTCTATGGCCCCAGAGTGGCATGATGGTGAAGAACACCCCGGTTGCTTATAGCAGCACACAGTGTTCTATTAGCACCACGCTGGCCAGGGACTTCAACAATGGCTCGCTGGCCAATTATGTTCCTGCCTCTCCTTCTTCTCTTGGTGAGATTGAAGCCAGCTTCACCAACAAAAATGAATTCATGGGGTCTCTCCATGGCGTCCAGTTCAAACGTTCTCTTTAATTAGACGGATAGTTTTGTCAGTGCTTCAGAGAGACAGGCCTATGCTGTGGAGTACAATGTATGCATTCTTCACTAACATCCATTGTATATGTAATGTGATGCTATTGAACTTGACAATAATATGTATATAGTACAGCACCATAACTAACTGTACACTTACCTGCACATACTGAAATCGCAGCTCCTTCACCCTTTCAGAGTTCCGTTCAAAGGGCACGCTGTACACTTGTTTCATTCGTATCCTGTTGCGATGGAGGATACGGTCTGTGGTGGAAAGGCTCACACTATTGAGTCCCTCGAAGTCTGTGATGTTTTCAATAATTTGTTGCTGTATTTCCTGTAGTGTAATGGCACTGCTTTGATGGACAATGTTGACTACAATGGCCTCCTGCTGGGGTGTGAACATGGGTGTCCTCCCATCCCCGTATCTGCAAACAGAGAATGTGCAAAATATATGTAATGTTCTGAAATATATATACAGTATACAGTAGTACTGTAAACTTTCAATGATAAAACAGTAGAGTAAAGTAGACTGGACCTGTTCTCATGTCTGAATCTCCAGATTATGGTGGACACAGAGAATCGACTGATGTTTGGCTGGACTCTTTGGCCTCCCTCATGGTCATGCCGTGCACCAGTACATGGTCTATGACGGTAGCCAGAATTTCATCAGAAATTGCCACTCTTCGTCTTCCTCTCCCTCCTCTTCCTCTTCCTCCTTCTTGTCCTCCGCCTCTACCTCCTCTTCCTCCTTCTTGTCCTCCGCCTCTACCTCCTCTTACGCGCACTCGTCCTCTGTGTCTCTGATCCATTGTTGTCATGAGCTTGCAGGACCAACCTGCTTGCCCTCTGAACTGGCTTATACTGGTTGTCATATTTTCATGACATGATGAGAAACAAGTGTGATCAATTTTGAATCGTTGTGTTGAATGGATGACACACGTGTTTCATTTATGTTCATATTTTGCCACTTGTTGTTACCATTCTGCATCACAAGTGCATCACAGTGCCAACTGTGTTTTATTGCATGAGAATGTGTTTAGAGTTTTGCAGAAGGAAGGACTGAGATCTGCAAATAGTGTTTTACTAGGTTAAGATAGTTTATGGTTTTGTCAAAATGATGCTCAATTCAGTGAATGAGTTTAGACAACTGAGCAATTGATTCACACAACAGGAATGAGTGTTTTAGCAATTCAGAAAAACTGTAATCTCTAATATTTACACATCTGTCAGTTGTTGTCGCCTCCCCCTGCAAGCAATAAATAAATAAAGAGCTGATGGTTATTAGTGTTGAGATGTAAAATCCAGAGCGAAACCCAAAGTTCCAGGTTTAGTCCCAGTGTGTTGATGTGCTGCAGCAGTACTGACCGTGATTTACACACATTACTGAAACTCCAGAACTGTTTTCTCACCTGAACGTGTGAACAATAGATTAAACGGTGAAACGGCTCGCGTTTGGATGCAGCTTCTGTCAAAGTTCCCTCTGGATCGGCCCATGTGTTCCAACATTATGAACAATTTTTTGTTTGCATGAATTGCATCATAAACAAATTGTGATTGTTGTTGTCTTCCTCGTCCTCTTTGTGCTTGATCCTCACCCCTCTCTCGTCCTCTGCGTGGTTTAGATCCATTGATCCAGAACTCATGCAAACAAATGGCCCTATTTACAGGGGCCCTGTGATTCTGACTGATGTGTTACTGATTTATCAGCTTTGTGTTTACACCTGAGGAAAGGTGAGCTCTCAACACCGTCAACACCATCAACACTGTCAGCACTGTCAACACCATCAACACCGTCAACATTCTCAACACCCTCAACACTGTCAGCACTGTCAACACCATCAACACCATCAACATTCTCAACACCCTCAACACCGTCAACACCATCAACACTGTCAGCACTGTCAACACTATCAACACCGTCAACATTCTCAACACCCTCAACACCGTCAACACCAACACTGTCAGCACTGTCAACACCATCAACACCATCAACATTCTCAACACCCTCAACACTGTCAGCACTGTCAACACCATCAACACCATCAACACTGTCAGCACTGTCAACACCATCAACACCATCAACATTCTCAACACCCTCAACACTGTCAGCACTGTCAACACCATCAACACCATCAACACCATCAACATTCTCAACACCCTCAACACTGTCAGCACTGTCAACACCATCAACATTCTCAACACCCTCAACACTGTCAGCACTGTCAACACCATCAACATTCTCAACACTGTCAGCACTGTCAGCACCATCAACACCGTCAACATTCTCAACACCCTCAACACTGTCAGCACTGTCAACACCATCAACACCATCAACATTCTCAACACCCTCAACACTGTCAGCACTGTCAACACCATCAACACCATCAACATTCTCAACACCCTCAACACTGTCAGCACTGTCAACACCATCAACACCATCAACATTCTCAACACCATCAACACCATCAACACTGTCAGCACTGTCAACACCATCAACACTGTCAACATTCTCAACACCCTCAACACCGTCAACACCAACACTGTCAGCACTGTCAACACCATCAACACCATCAACACTGTCAGCACTGTCAGCACCATCAACACTGTCAGCACTGTCAACACTATCAACACCGTCAACATTCTCAACACCCTCAACACCGTCAACACCAACACTGTCAACACCATCAACACCATCAACACTGTCAGCACTGTCAACACCATCAACATTCTCAACACCCTCAACACTGTCAGCACTGTCAACACCATCAACACCCTCAACACTGTCAGCACTGTCAACACCATCAACACCATCAACATTCTCAACACCCTCAACACTGTCAGCACTGTCAACACCATCAACACCGTCAACATTCTCAACACCATCAACACCATCAACACTGTCAACATTCTCAACACCCTCAACACCGTCAACACCAACACTGTCAGCACTGTCAACACCATCAACACCATCAACACTGTCAGCACTGTCAACACCATCAACACTGTCAGCACTGTCAGCACCATCAACACTGTCAGCACTGTCAACACCGTCAACACCATCAACACTGTCAACATTCTCAACACCCTCAACACTGTCAGCACTGTCATATTGTACACTGCTAACTAGCTGAGCTGAAATACTGCTCTCCTACTGCTGCACTGAATTCTGGGACTTTAAGTCGCAGACTTAAGGATCCAACGCATTAAGACGTGATAATGAACGAAGCCCCATCTCACCTGGGAAACTTCACCATTATCCAGAATGATCCACTCTGTTTTCCCAAAAACCCCGCGGGTTCCCTGCTGTTTGGTCGCCAGCTGTGATGCAGATGAGGTTCCCCAGGGTCCAGAAGATGACGACGCCTCAGATTTCTTTTTTTATTATTTATTTTAATTTTTGTTTGCTTTCTCAGTGTATAAATTTTACACACAGTACCAGCACTACAGTTTTTGCAAATGTACAAAACTGTAAAAAACTTTACAGGGTTTTTTAAAATATTTTTTTTATTGCAAGCAGAAATGTTTGTTTTATGGTGAATCAGGTTCATGAGCTGTGGAACGGATATGATTTTACTTGTTCGGTATCTTGACAAAGACTGCTTTATCTTTGTGCTTTGGAATACATTGTCCACCTTTGTGTGTGTGTGTGTGTGTGTGTGTGTGTGTGTGTGTGTGTGTGTGTGTGTGTGTTGGAAATCTTTATTTCCATGCTGTATGAGGAATCTGCATGTGCACATATTTAAATTTGATGACATTTACATTTAATGTCTGCCAGAGGCGTTTTGTCCAATTCGATGTGTGGGTGAGACGCGATCTAATTCCAGCTCAGATCTGACATGTTAAAGGACAATCTGTGATTCATTTTGGATAAATTCTTCAGAAAATCCACCTGCTCCATCCAGTATAAGCTGATATGTACCTGGTGTGCAGATGATCATGATAAATGAGGCTCTACTTCTAGCTGAGGTTCTCATCTCATCGCTCCTGTGGAGGACGTCCCCATATGGACGGTCTAAAGATACGCTTAGAAGACACTCTGGACTTTTACAGTTCTGCTCCGATGGTTTTGGACTCCAATCCCCGTGATAACTTTAGGACTGCAGGTGTCATGAACAGTTTTACACTCAAGTCTCCATCAATGAACAGTTTATAACTTCAACAAAACAGACTTCCTGTTAAACTATAATGAATTTCCTGTAAACACAGTTGTACTCTGTGACTCTATAGGACAGAGTTATAGAAGTGAGTTATTATAATCATACTGTCTGTTATCACCCAGACGGGAATGGGTTCCATTTAGAGTCAGGTTCCTCTCAGGGTTTCTTCCTCGTGGAGTCTGATGCAGTTTTTCATTCAACAAAATTGCCTCAGGCTTCATCATGAGGGATAAATACATTTATTCAGGATAAAATAAATTCATATGGTTAAAGTCTTTAATCTTCTGTACAGCTTCACTGTGACAGAGTCTGGTGTTAAAAGCAAGATACAAATAAACTGATGAATCACTGAACATGCAAATTAGTCCATGAGGAACTTGTGGGTTACTGTTCTCTGAAAAGAAACTGGTGTGTGTGTGACATCACCCAGATCTTTCTGGATAAAGGAGCATGCTCTCTGTACAGACTCCAGGTGTAACCAGTAAGCCAAGTAGGTTAGTGA
The DNA here is from genome assembly GCF_027579695.1 of Neoarius graeffei. Classification (NCBI taxonomy): domain Eukaryota; kingdom Metazoa; phylum Chordata; class Actinopteri; order Siluriformes; family Ariidae; genus Neoarius; species Neoarius graeffei. The sequence goes on along the minus strand of NC_083588.1, from coordinate 66,344,332 downwards.
TATAAACTTTTTTTTTCATCTACATGGAAGTTTTGTACAAGACATGCTCCTGAGACAGAGGCTCCGCCCCTTTAAAGTTGAAGGACACGTCACTTTACGCTAATGGCATTTATCAGATGCTCTGATCCAGAGCAACGCACAACATGCCCAGAGCAGTTGTGGGTTAGGTGCTTTGCTCAAGGGCACTTCAACCATTCTTGCTGGTCCAGGGAATCAAACCAATGACCTTTTGGTCTCAAAGCTGCTTCTCTAACCATTAAGCCATGACTTATCTTCTCATGACTGATGTGTGCACCAGAAATACCCTTCAAATACACTTCAAACAGGAAGGAAGCTCTTCAGGAAAAACTATCTTCTTCTTCTTCTTCTTCTTCTTCTTCTTCTTCTTCTTCTTCATCTGTTCCTCATGAGAACTTCAGATGCTCATTGGATGGACTGTTGTGACCTAGGGGAGTCACCACAATACCAAAAAGAATGGGGGAGACGACACGACGTTTGCAAGGAAAAATCCAACGTATTATTTATTTTTTAAAAGTCCCAAAATCTCAGTTTCAACAAAAATTGCGGTCAAAGTCAATAGTGTAAGGAGGGATGGTAGGCTATCAGTAGTGTGTGCAAATGCAGGAGTGGAGTGGAATGTGCTGTGTGTCTGTAGAGTGCGGGTGAGAGAAAAAGCCCCCTCGGTCGCGGGTGACGCTTGTTTTGAAGGAGAGGCTCCGCCTGCGCGCCGGTGGAAGCCATAGTCCATTAGAAGCGGCCCGCCCCTTGCACACACCTGCGCTTCAAGACAGATTGGGGAGACGCACTAAACAGAAAAAAAAAACAATCATTACTCAAAAGCTCATGGCCGTCACACCTCCCCCTTTAAGAGAAACCCCATGGGTTTCCAGCAAATAAATACCCTCCGAAAACACAAAATAGTTAGTGCACTTACAATTTCTAAATTCTCAAAACATTTCACAGTCTAACCATGGTTATCAATCACCACAAGCGTATTTGGTTCTTGCTTTCTCAAGCCACTTTAGTCCACATTTAGTAGCATTTCTAAGTTGCAAATATCAAGGGGATATAACACCATACACCAAAGGCATTCACACAAAACAGTCACAAATCCATGTTCACCATTTTCATACTACATTACCAACCCGACTTGGCCTGGTGGCAACCCAGCAGTGCCTTCAAATTCCGGGCCCTGGAATAGAAGACACAGTATAACACCATTACAAACACAGTGGGTAGATCTATGGGGCTGGAGAGCGTGACAGCGCATCCGCTACCACATTCTCTTTCCCTGGGATGTGTTTGATGTTTAGATGGAAAGGTTGCAAGAAAATACACCAGTGCATTAGTCTTTGGTTGGGATTTTGGAGGGAGTGGAGAAAGGTAAGGGGGTTGTGGTCGCAGTAGACCGTAATTGGGCTTACGCTACCCCCCAGGTACACATCGAAATGTTGAAGGGCCCAAATCAAGGCGAGCGCTTCTTTTTCGATGGTGGAGTAGTGCAACTGATAAGTGTTGAATTTATGCGAAAAGTAACGCACAGTTTTTTCAACACCCTCATCATCCTCTTGCAGTAGAACAGCTCCAGCGCCTACCCCGCTCACGTCAACTTGCAATTTAAAAGGCTCATACAATTTCGGTGCTGCGCGGAGTGGCGCAGAGGTGAGGACGCTTTTGATCTTGCCAAAAGCGTTTTGACAAGCAGGACTCCAAACGAATGGTTTGCTCTTTTTGAGCAGATCAGTGAGGGGTGTTACGATAGACGAAAAGTTTTGGCAAAACCCTCTGTAATAGCCAATCATCCCCAGGAACCTCATAAGTTCCTTTTTTGAAGTTGGTTGTGGAAATGCGTCAATAGCCAAGACTTTGGCGCGAATAGGGCGCACGAGACCTTGCCCCACCACTTTGCCAAGATAGGTAACCGTTGCTTTAGCGAACTCGCATTTGGCCAGGTTGATCGTAAGGTTGGCTTGGGCCAACCGTGTGAAAAGCTGGCGGATGCGATGCAAATGTGATTCCCACGTTTCGCTACACAGGACCACATCATCCAGAAACACCGCAACGCCTTCCAGATGTGCGACAACTCCATTAATCTCTGGAAGGTGGCAGGCGCGTTACGCAATCCAAAACTCATCACCTTGTAAACGTAGAGACCTGTGGGTGTAACAAACGCGGAGACTTCTCGTGCACAGGCAGTCAAGGGAATCTGCCAATATCCCTTGAGCAGGTCAAACTTGCTTATGAACTTGGCAGATCCCACCTGATCAACGCAGTCGTCTACGCGTGGTAGTGGAAAGGAGTCAGGTTTAGTGACGCCGTTTAATTTACGGTAGTCCGTACAGAATCGATAAGTACCGTCGGGTTTGTTCACCAAGATGCAAGGCGAAGCCCAGCTAGAGTACGACTGCTCAGCCAGGTCGTGTTTCAACAAATACTGCACTTCCCCCTCCAGGATTTTTTGTCTTTCCACGGAAACCCTGTAAAAACGCTGTTTAATGGGGGGAGAGTCCCCAACGTCAATGTCATGGGTAAGCACAGATGTTTGGGTGGGGGTGTCGGAGAACAAGGACGGAAATTCCTTTATCAAAGCTTCCAATTCGGACGACTGTTGTGGGGTAAGATGGTTAAACAGCATCGGAAGGTTAGCCAATGACTCAGAATTTTTGAGCCTTCCTAACAAGACCGCATCGTCAGGTTCACGAACCTCTACCTCCTGCAGCGCTGCCACCGCTGGAGGAGTCATCTCACCCAAGGATGGACGTCTGTCGTTCTCCCCAGCTGACCCTGCCACAGACAAGCAAGAGAGAGGACAGACAGAGGTAGCAAAAGCAGTAGCAGGTTCAACCTTTGCCTGATCAAAATATTGTTTCAGCAAGTTGGCGTGATACAGTTGGGTTTTAGTCTTCCGGTCCGGTGTTGCCACCACATAATTGTCATTTTGCTCTACACGAACAACCCTGTAAGGGCCAGCGAATTTGGCCTGGAAAGGCGAATGCACGACTGGGAGAAGGGCCATTACTTGATCGCCAACTTTAAACATGCGACGTACAGTCTTTTTGTCATATGCTTTTTTCATTTTGGTTTGCGTGGAGAGCAGTTTTTCCCATGCGATTTTCCCCGCCTCATACAATCTACGGCGAAACCCATTGACGTAGTCAGTTAAAGATTGCGGAGGACCGCTAGACAAGTCAACATCGCCCATCAACATTGCTACCGGACCTCGCACTGTATGGCCAAACACCAGCGCGTTTGGGCTAAAGCCAGTGCTTTCTTGGGTCACCTCTCTGGCCGCCAACAGCAACCAGGGCAGTCCTTCATCCCAGGAGCTTCCCAGCTCCACACAGTACGCTCTCAACATGGACTTGAGCATTTGGTGGAACCGTTCTAAGACCCCTTGGCTTTGGGGGTGGTACGCTGACGCCTTGTTGTGATGGATGTTCAGTAAGCGCAACACCTGGCCAAAGGTTTTAGAGGTAAAATTCGTTCCGCGGTCTGACTGTATGGTTTTTGGGATACCAAACACTGACATGAACTGAGACAGCGCTTTGACAACGGGTTTGGCTGTAATGGACCGAAGCGGGTACGCCGCAGGATAACGGGTGGTTTGACAGATGACAGTTAGCAAATAATTGCATCCAGTTTTGGACCGAGGAAGTGGCCCAACACAATCAATGACGAGGTGTTCGAACGGTTTTGGCGCAGGGGTGATGGGTCGCAGAGGAACCGGTTTTGGCATTTGATTAGGCTTGCCAGTCTGTTGACAAACATGGCAGGCTCGCACATGTTCCGTAATGTCACGTTTTACCCTAGGCCAGTAGCAGTAGCGTGTGACTCGGTCGTAGGTTTTACGGACACCCATGTGCCCGGCGTCATCATGGGCAGTTTTTAACACCAGGCTACGCAAGGTGGTTGGCACCACTACCTGCCACGCATGTTCATCAGCTGGGCCGCTTGGAGGGTGTTTACGCATCAAGACCTCGTCCTTCAGTATGTAACCTTCAGATACGTCATCGTCACAGCCACGAGCCTTGGGAAACAGCGTCTGCAGGGAAGCATCCGACCGCTGCGCGTCAATCACCTGCTGGCGAGAGATCGAGGCCGGCAAACCAGTTAAAGAATGAGCATCATCGTTCTCCAGCGCAGATGTCCTTTTACTGGACGAGCGCGTTACCACGGACACAGGCGCAACTTCACGGTCTGGGAGAGCAGTACTTGAATTTTGGATACCCCCACATTCAATCACCCCATTTGCCCATACACAAGCCCCAGCTAACCCATTCCCAAGAATAACAGAAACCCCACGGACAGGGAGCATAGGGCGCACACCAAGTGAAACATCTCCACTGACCAAAACGGACTCTAGGTACACGCTGTGTAAGGGCACAGTCAGGACATTCAAATTAATGCCACGAACAAAAACACACTGGCCGGTATCAGAAGACGTTGAAAAGGGCAAGGCGGACCTACAAATGAAAGACTCTACGGAGCCTGTATCCCTCAGGATTTTCACTGCGATTTTATCGCTGCCACGATGCAGTGACACATAACCATCAAACACAAAGGGTGAAAAACTTTCATCCACGCAAGCGAGACGACCAACTGGCACAGCCAAGGCATTGTCCTTAACGGGAATTTTAAATTTCTCTTTACCCCGTAAGACGGGACATTCAAACTTCCAGTGCCCTTTCCCCAAGCAGTAATTACAAACGCTGCTTGGATCTGGTTGATTACGAGCGCGAGGAGCACCCCTATTCGAAAGTACAGCATCGCGGGGTGTTCGGGTGTTCCATGACCAGCGAATGTCACGGCTCGGTGGAGCAGAGAACCTACTTTTATGAATGAGGGCATAGTCATTGGCCAACGCAGCTACAGCAGTCAATGTGATCGCTTCACGTTCACTAAGGAAAGTGGCCATAGCTTCGGGTAGTGTGTTTTTTAGCTGTTCGACCAAAATTAGGTTTGTAAGGCCAGCTTGTGTTTCAGCACCAGACGCTACACACCAACGATTAAACTGAACGGCAAGCTCACGGGCGAAGTCGGTATAGGTTTGCGTAGGTCGTTTTCGCATGCTACGGAACTTTTGGCAATAGGCCTCAGGAACGAGCTCGTAAGCTTTGAGCACCGCTTGTTTAACAGAGTCGTATTTCAGGCTTTCGGTGCCATCCAGCGCGGAATAGGCCTCCTGGGCGCGGCCAGTTAAGGTGCACTGCAGTAGCAGTGTGCGCTCGACGTCGGGCCAGTGATACGCATTGGCGACACGCTCAAACAGAGTGAAAAAAGTTTCCACTTTGGCTTCATCAAATTTAGGCACCAGCTTTAAACTACGTGCCACATCAAATTCCCCAGGAGTACCAGCAGGCATTTTGCCACGCTCAATCAAAGCTAAACGCTGGCGCTCGACATCCAATTTAGACAATTCCACTTCCCGGTCGAGGCGTCGTTTTTCTATTTCTTTATCATACTCCAGTCTACTTTTCTCCATTTGAAGCCTAAGGAGCTCTTTTTGCTGTTCGTATGTCACTTCAGCCGCCGCTGCCGGAGAGGGAGGAGTCACCTCCTCCTCGGGCAGCACCTGCGCTTTAATCAACGCTGCTTTAACAACTAGTTGCATGAGCGACTTGGAACGTTTGTCTTCACTAGTTAGAGGAACCTTATAACGCTCGGCAATGTCCAAGAGCTGGATTTTAGTTAATAAATTAAACGTCTCCACAGAGGGAGTGGCAACGAAATCGTCGACGATCGACATATCCAAAAAAAACCAGCCTGCTTTATTCAAGGCGTACCGAAAATCCAAAACCAAATAACCACACAACTGTTATCAGCAGTCTCACGCTTACATCCCCATCTACCCAACTAAAACACTTTCAAAACTAAACTAAGTAGACCCTAGGTCTTCTGCGGTTACCGATGGGGGGATTTTAAGCACACAAAACCAGTGGGCACGTGAGGTGCGCACCCCGGAGGTGCACCCGAGACAACTGCTACTACCCACCTTCACCGCGAAAAAAACAAACTAAAAAAAGAAATGGTGCGCCCGAGAGCACACCCTCAGCCTATCAGGGAAGGTACGCTGTGGTGAGACTACCAAAAGAGCAGCAGTACCGGGTTATCTTAACAGCCAACCCGCAAGTGGGGAATACCCCAACGATTACAAACGCCACCTAGGCGACTGTCAAACAATTACCGAAAGGTAAAAGTGAAAATAGGCAAACGCACGCACGCCGCCCCCCACAAAAGAAGTGAAGTGGGACGAAACAAATGTCGGAAGTGCAAACAAACAGATATTCACGTGGCAAACCCAAAGCGGAGGAGCGAGAGGGAAAAACTCAGCAAAAAAAAAGAAATTAGACGAGCCCCCATATTGTTGTGACCTAGGGGAGTCACCACAATACCAAAAAGAATGGGGGAGACGACACGACGTTTGCAAGGAAAAATCCAACGTATTATTTATTTTTTAAAAGTCCCAAAATCTCAGTTTCAACAAAAATTGCGGTCAAAGTCAATAGTGTAAGGAGGGATGGTAGGCTATCAGTAGTGTGTGCAAATGCAGGAGTGGAGTGGAATGTGCTGTGTGTCTGTAGAGTGCGGGTGAGAAGAAAAAAAAAAAGCCCCCCTCGGTCGCGGGTGACGCTCGTTTTGAAGGAGAGGCTCCGCCTGCGCGCCGGTGGAAGCCATAGTCCATTAGAAGCGGCCCGCCCCTTGCACACACCTGCGCTTCAAGACAGATTGGGGAGACGCACTAAACAGAAAAAAAAAACAATCATTACTCAAAAGCTCATGGCCGTCACATGGACCCATGGCAAAAATGGTCTTGAGTTTCTGAACACGTGTGTTTAAGTAGCATCTGTGTTTGACACACAGGAAGGACGCTATGAAGAAAACTTAATTCACGTATTGGACCTTGGTGTGTGTGACCTTGACCCTGTTTGGATCAGTTCCAAAACCTAATCAGGTTACTATGATCATTGTTCATTAAAGGGGTGGAGCATCCTTCCCAGGAGTATGTTGTGTTCAAAACGTCCATGTAGATGAAGAAAAAGTTTGAGATGGATTTTGAATGGATCACTAACTGTGAAGTTAGAGATGTACAGAGAAACATAGCACAGAAAGCTAGCAGAGGAGCGGTCATGTGATTTCAAAACAAAAACGATGAAGTGCATTCTGGGAAGGGTTAGCCGGCCCCTTTAAACCTGGTCATGTGGTGCAGGACCCTATGAGGAACATTTCCACAAGCCCACCTCACCACGAACTGTTTTAACCACACAGAACTCTCATGTCAGACTTCACCTCTGGCTACAGATGCTAGCGTAACAGAGCAGGACTGAACATGGCGAGGCGGCACTTCACTTTCAGTTTAATGGCTAACTGGAGCTCAGACATGGCCAACTCCAGCAAATTGGATTCTTCAGGACGGCTGCATTCCTTGTCTGAGTAAACGTGACTCCATCCGACAGACACGATATCTGAGTGAAAATCATAACAGCTGTTGATGCTTTTTCTGGATCAGATGTCAGTTGGTGGTGGTGATAAGTGTGATCATGAGGTCAGACTGTACGGTGAGTAAACGTGCCAAAAATACACACACAGTTCAGTAGAGCACCTGTTTTGTGTTGTGCTAAAAGAGAAATTGTGCAACTCACAAAGCCACAGTGACACTGTTCTGTGCCAGTCAGCACTCGTCAGCCAAAAGCTCCGGGAAATGAACAAGTGAGAACAAAACCAAGTGGAGGGGGGAATCAGAGTAGGACATCAACGAACAATAATGCACTAAGACCTCACAGAATAGGCCTGTGGAAATGGACTTTGACGTCAGATCCGTGTCTAACAAAAGGTCAGACATTTCAATAGAATCTCCATCTTTAGTCTGTTTAATTCTTTTCCTGTGAGAGCAGCCTGAGGGGTTTGGAGCAGGTGAAACATGACACGGTATCTTTCTGGAGATAAAAACATCTTCATGGAGCTCCCGAGTGACACGATGAGGATGAAACCATCTCAAACATGAAGCCTTTAGGACAGAGCGAAGGTCACACTTCTTTGTGGTTTCCTGAAAGATGTGACACTTGTGTTTATCGCTGCTATAACACACACTCACTGGCCACTTTATTAGGAACACCCATACACCCACCTGCTGTTTTCTGCAGTTCTCCAATCAGCCGATCGCTTGATGCATCAAATTCCGCAGATACAAATCAGGAGCTTCAGTTAATGTTCACAATGTTCAAACATCAGAACGGGAAAAACTGTGATCTCACAGTGTGGCTTTCTCTCACTGTGGTCTGGGTGTCAGTTTGATCCAGATGGACTGGTTTGAGTATTTCAGAAGCTGCTGATCTCCTGGGGTTTTCACACACAACAGTCTCTAGAGTTTACACAGAATGGTGCAGAAAACAAAAAACACTGAGTGAGTGAGCGACAGTTCTGTGGGTGGAAACAAACGCCGTGTTGATAAGAGAGGGTCAGAGGGGAATGGGCAGATTGGCTCGAGCTTTTCTTTTTTGCCAGGAAGGATATAGTAACTCATATAATCACTCTTTACAACCGTGATGAGCAGAAAAGCATCTCAGCATGCAACAGCAGAAGAACACATTGGGTTCCACTCCTGCAGCCAAGAACAGGGAGCTTAGAATCAACAACAAGTTCCTATTAAAGTGGCCGGAGAGTGTAAGTGAGAACAGGAATGAACTCATTTCAATGACATTCTGAAAATAATTAAGTAACAGATAAAAAGTACGATTTCTTAAATCAATCTAAAATGGAAATGGCTGGAAAGCTGCTGTGGTGTGAGAGGAATAAATATGACCTGAGGGACACGCTGTTCGGGGAAAATAATCAACACTCACAGTCCCTTTACTTCATCACTCTGGATTTTAGTATAACTGTGGGGTTGTGCTGATTTTTATAATTACTAAACAGGGGAAAAAATTAAATTATTTCCAAAACTAGAAAAGCGCTCGGAGAGCGCAGACCTCCGCCAAGAATCCTTTAAAAAAATCCGGGATCCGGAAGGTGATCCGGATCACCGCCAAAATTTAATGGATTGTTACTTGTGCCCAGTTACACCTCTGGAAAAAATTTCAGAGCAATCCGTTCATAACTTTTTCCGTAATGTTGCTAACAGACAAACCAACAAACAAACAAACAAATGCTACCGAAAACATAATCTCCTTGGCGGAGGTAAATATGATGTTCATTTTGTTTCCTATTTTATTTCTATCACTGGTGCTTGTGTTACATTTCTCTTTATTCTACTTTGTGTTCTTCTTTCTGATCTCTTCATCATCTTCATCATCCTCATCTTCAACTCTGCTGTCTGATCACTGATGGCTTTTGTGATGTCCACATCTGGGTCATGTGTGACCTTCTGTACCTCTCCGGTTCCTTCTGGTTTCCTCCTGAGACTTTTTCATCCTCACTGCTGAAGAAATCGTCTCGTAATGTCTTACACAATGACACATGAGGCACAACGATGCACAAAACAAAACCTGAACATGAATCCAGGACTGGATGAAGGAAAACACTTCCTGCTACACAACTACACAAATATCTATAAAACGTGGATAAAACACGAGCGCGTGCTCAGAGGAGCACATCAGAAGAACCAGAAGGTTTAGAGAATCGGATGTGTTTCATCTGGTCTCATTGCTTCTAGCTGTGATGTGCGAATGCAGTGTTTCTCTGTAAAGGAATCACAACAGCACACACACAGAGTTCATCAACCCACTGAGAAGCTGTACCTCCGGCTCTCCTCAGATCAGAGGGGAAATGAACTTATGGCTGGTCACATGACACCAACCTGCAGGCCACGGCTTCATTAATTATTAATTTCAATCTTTACCTCTTGGTAAAAAACTCAGACAAGACTTTCCAGGAGAAAACAAACAAACAAGAAAAAGCAAAGAATTGAGCGCTCAAGCACCAACACAACATCAAGCACAAAAACCCTGAACTTCTCCGTCCAGATCAGTGACGACACACAGTTTAATCAGAATCAGATTTATTGGCGAAGGTCAAACTGACAAGGGATTTGATTTGACGTTTACTCTGTGATCAAAACAAACAAGAGAATAAACATTAAATAAAGGTGAAAGCGCTGTAGAAGGAAATATAAGAATGAAGTCAAAATATTGCAAGTTATGAATGCTATAAATATACAGTATATATATATATATTACACAGACACAAGTGTTTTAGTGGGAAATACACCACCCGTATTTATTTTTCATCCGAGCTCCACCTGGGACATGGAGAACTAAAACTGGGACATAAATCTCTATCTGTCACTCGTGAGGAAATTGATGAATTGTTTTGATAAATTTGGGGACTTTTTGTTTGTGAATGTGTCGATATAATAAAAGAAAATCACACGTTGGCGCAAAGATATGAAGTTTATCTTCTTGTGCTTGAAAATATTTTCACTCGTGGTATATACACTCAGCACTCAAAGATAAACTTTATATCTTCACACAACTGTGTAATATCCTCTATCGTATATATATATATATATATATATATATATATATATATATATATATATATATATATATATATATATATATATATTCTAGAAAGTTTAAATGTCTATCCAGATTCCAGACATGTTTTAGATACAACCCCGATTCCAAAAAAGTTGGGACAAAGTACAAATTGTAAATAAAAACGGAATGTAATAATTTACAAATCTCAAAAACTGATATTGTATTCACAATAGAACATAGACAACATATCAAATGTCGAGAGTGAGACATTTTGAAATTTCATGCCAAATATTGGCTCATTTGAAATTTCATGACAGCAACACATCTCAAAAAAGTTGGGACAGGGGCAATAAGAGGCTGGAAAAGTTAAAGGTACAAAAAAGGAACAGCTGGAGAACCAAATTGCAACTCATTAGGTCAATTGGCAATAGGTCATTAACATGACTGGGTATAAAAAGAGCATCTTGGAGTGACAGCGGCTCTCAGAAGTAAAGATGGGAAGAGGATCACCAATCCCCCTAATTCTGCGCCGACAAATAGTGGAGCAATATCAGAAAGGAGTTCGACAGTGTAAAATTGCAAAGAGTTTGAACATATCATCATCTACAGTGCATAATATCATCAAAAGATTCAGAGAATCTGGAAGAATCTCTGTGCGTAAGGGTCAAGGCCGGAAAACCATACTGGGTGCCCGTGATCTTCGGGCCCTTAGACGGCACTGCATCACATACAGGCATGCTTCTGTATTGGAAATCACAAAATGGGCTCAGGAATATTTCCAGAGAACATTATCTGTGAACACAATTCACCGTGCCATCCGCCGTTGCCAGCTAAAACTCTATAGTTCAAAGAAGAAGCCGTATCTAAACATGATCCAGAAGCGCAGACGTCTTCTCTGGGCCAAGGCTCATTTAAAATGGACTGTGGCAAAGTGGAAAACTGTTCTGTGGTCAGACGAATCAAAATGTGAAGTTCTTTATGGAAATCAGGGACGCCGTGTCATTCGGACTAAAGAGGAGAAGGACGACCCGAGTTGTTATCGGCGCTCAGTTCAGAAGCCTGCATCTCTGATGGTATGGGGTTGCATTAGTGCATGTGGCATGGGCAGCTTACACATCTGGAAAGACACCATCCATGCTGAAAGGTATATCCAGGTTCTAGAGCAACATATGCTCCCATCCAGACGACGTCTCTTTCAGGGAAGACCTTGCATTTTCCAACATGACAATGCCAAACCACATACTGCATCAATTACAGCATCATGGCTGTGTAGAAGAAGGGTCCGGGTACTGAACTGGCCAGCCTGCAGTCCAGATCTTTCACCCATAGAAAACATTTGGCGCATCATAAAACGGAAGATACGACAAAAAAGACCTAAGACAGTTGAGCAACTAGAATCCTACATTAGACAAGAATGGGTTAACACTCCTATCCCTAAACTTGAGCAACTTGTCTCCTCAGTCCCCAGACGTTTACAGACTGTTGTAAAGAGAAAAGGGGATGTCTCACAGTGGGAAACATGGCCTTGTCCCAACTTTTTTGAGATGTGTTGTTGTCATGAAATTTAAAATCACCTAATTTTTCTCTTTAAATGATACATTTTCTCAGTTTAAACATTTGATATGTCATCTATGTTCTATTCTGAATAAAATATGGAATTTTGAAACTTCCACATCATTGCATTCCGTTTTTATTTACAATTTGTACTTTGTCCCAACTTTTTTGGAATCGGGGTTGTAAAGTAAAAATTGGTCCTAAGTTTCCAACTTCCCAATGCTGGTCCATTTCTGATGCGATGCCGGAGGCTGAAGCCACACAGTGACTGATCGATGGTGGTGAAGTTGCTAAGGGGCGAGGGTGTGGGAGGGGGTGATTCCCTCCTGCTGGGGGTCTGGAGGGGTCCCCCATAAAGAATTTTTAAAATGGCATTGAAAGATGTAATTTCCAGGCATTTCAGCTTATTTTTCTGACCTGTATATTGGTATTAAAACGTGCCAGTGGACAGTAGATCGCTGTTGAGTTTTAAAAAAACATTGAAAGGTAAAATAATTAAGGATTACAATGTAAAATGTTGGACATGTGAAATGATTAAGAAGAATAATTTAGAGTAATGTTTATGGTTTTTTTCCCCTTGTATTACTGATATTCTGGGTTATTTTATGGATTGTACAGGATAGGCAAAAATAAGCCTTGGCTTCAGCCTATTCCTTTTTCGGTTACAGAGTTTGTTAAATTTTTTTGTGTGAAAATGTTTAGTGCAAGCATGTATAATAATTCTTTGTCAACTGAGTGCACAAAATTTAAGTTTTGTACTGTAGATTGTAACTGAAATAAACCATTCATTCATTCATTCATTCATTCATTCATTCATTCATAACACACAGGTTTAGTCTCTCAGCATCGAGCAGTGTTTATTTTGATGGGCAACGACCTTGACACTTAATAAATCACACATTAGTCTTAGATTATTACAGACATTAGACTGTTACAGGCTGACACTCGAGTACCTCAGATACAGATGAAGCTTTTAGAGACGTTAAAACCCTGGGATATTTTCAGCCGGGATCTCATTACACACCAGGAGTATAAAGAGAAATTTAAGCTTAAGGCCCAGATCTGGTAAATAAGTGATTAAAATAATCTCACTGTGCAGAAAGCTTTGCCTGGCTGATCTTTCACAGGCCGTACACCACGGGCGATTGCTCTAAGACAACGAGGGAGGCTCAGCCTCCTCTAAAAATGAAGAACATCGTGTAGGATGAATTGCGCTAGGCTTATGTTATAGCCGACCTTATAACACTGCTATTTCAGATCCAGAATCATAGAAATATATGTGCTCAACCCAACTACAGTGCGAAATCATTCCGTTATAACTTTCCTAAGTTCACCTAATGTGTGCGTGAGTTTTTCCCCCTCGTGACAGCGCAATGCAGCCCAGCCTCAGTGCACTTCAGTGGCATTTGGGAGCTCTGCGCTTTCAATATCAAAATGCAAGACGGTTATTGGACAAATACTGTGAAAACGCCCGCCCACGGACTCCCAGCCTCACAGTGGGAGGGACATGGCAAAGCTTTCCGCGAGGAGACTGGTGATTGGTGAAAGTGGCCGGATATTTTCTTTGATTGACAGCTCGTTTCAAATATAGACAGGCAGCGGTGAATCTCAGTTCAGTCCCATGCGGATTCACAAGTGCTGTGGTGTATTGTAAGAGATCAGCTTACATTTCGATTTCATTCATTACATACGGTTTCTACCAGCTTTTTTAGTTTGTATATGTTTTCATTGTAAATAAAGTGTAAATATAGTGTTGTCAAGTTTGCTATCTTAGTTCCAGAAATTTTGTTTATTTGAGTGACTGAACTTGAACTTGAGGGGGCTAGTCAGCTAGCAAGAAAGCTGCGCACGGATGCCAAGCATTGCTGATTTAATTTTGGCGAAGCCATTTGCCAGTCTTCCTTTCGAGGAAAAAATTAAAATTAAAGAGCAGGGTAGACCAACGCCTCAAATTGACTTGGTGAAAAAGGTAGGGAATAATACTCGTTCCTTTCAGCTCTCCTGGTACGAGAAAGTGAATTGGCTAACAGCAAGTGACCCACATCAACAACAGTAAATAGGCTACTTTAGTAATATGTCATGGATGGACCAAAAATATAGAATCTATTTAAAATGTTTATGCTGAGTATATTATATTGGAATATATAGTTTCCTGGATATGAATTAAACACCGCTACAATTTGGAAAACATTTTTAAACAAAAACACAGCCGAGAACATTTCACACTACAGACCTGGATTAAAAGTGAAGGGTTATCAAAATTGTCAATAAAACATTTCTCAGTTAAAATAAGTAAAATATAGGGAAAGTGTCATTGAATGAAATGTGTGGCCCCCAGCTCTATGTTTGGCTCCCCAAGGTCAGTGCTTGTGCCTATTCCAGAACACTCTGCTGTTACTGCTGAGGTTCCTGAATAAGAGCTGCTTTCAATAATGATCAATTTTTAAACAACATCCCACAATTTTAAAATATAAAATGTTAAAATATACCCCTCCCCCCAACACCACCATCATGTATATTGGACAGTAGGCTAATGGGCCAAAAGAACCTGTTATTTCACAGTTTGTGACCCTGCCAACAATCAGCCAGATCAGAGGCAAGAGTATGGGCAAAATTGATGTGTTTTTTCTTTTTTCTTTTAAAATCTGGAAATATCGTAACTGACCAGCCTCCCCTGTTTGAAAGACTACCAGCTGCCACTGCCGTACACACAGAAATGTAAAAGAGCTCTCTTTACTGAACTTTGTCTCACAAAACACTGTCTCTTGTTTGGTGTCCTTGTACTTGGTCCATCACAATCTGACAGGATTACACAAATACTGACTGATTGTGTGTGTGAGATATAAATTGTATACAGTGGAGATCAATAATTATAAAGATTAACTTATATATGGACATGCATGCAATGACAGCAGCTGTCACACATCTGTAAGATTGTAAACTTGAGGCTCTGTCAAAGCAATCAGAAAATCTCTCGGCCTGTGAAATGCCAAAAAGCAGTTTAGGAAGTGGGCAAGTCGTCAGACTGCTGGGAATAAAAAGACCAGATTTCATTCATCACCAGCAGAGGAGCCCAATCAGCTAAGCCCACACACACCAGAAGACCTCCAGGCCCTGTGAATGTGTATATACACTCGCCATCCACTTTATTAGGTACACCCATGGGGTCCACCTGCAGCTGTTCTCTGCAGTTCTGTAATCAGCCGATCCCTCGACAGCAGCACGATGCATCAAATCCCACAGATACAAATCAGGAGCTTCAGTTAATGTTCACAATGTTCAAACATCAGAACGGGAAACACTGTGATCTCACAGTGTGACTTTCTCTCACTGTGGTCTGGGTGTTGGTTTGATCCAGATGGACTGGTTCGAGTATTTCAGAAGCTGCTGATCTCCTGGGGTTTTCACACACAACAGTCTCTAGAGTTTACACAGAATGGTGCAGAAAACAAAAAACACTGAGTGACTGAGCGACAGTTCTGTGGGTGGAAACAAACGCCGTGTTGATAAGAGAGGGTCAGAGGGAAATGGACAGATTGGCTTGAGATTTTCTTTTTTGCCAGGAAGGATATAGTAACTCATATAATCACTCTTTACAACCGTGGTGAGCAGAAAAGCATCTCAGCATGCAACAACAGAAGAACACATTGGGTTCCACTCCTGCAGCCAAGAACAGGGATCTTAGAACCAACAACAAGTTCCTATTAAAGTGTCCAGGGGGTGGATACACACACATGTACTTGTTTAATCGGTCCACAAACACTTATTGTTGAATCTTTAATAAATCCTGACAGATCGCTGACAGTTAGATTTTTGTGATGTGGGTTTTTTCAGGTGTTGGAAGTTCAGTTGGTCTGGATCTCACTTTGCTGAACGAGGTTCCTGAACAGTGGTGCAGTGACACAGAGATACAGGAATCTGTTTATTGTCACTGGAGTGGCTGCTGGACAAGTCCCTGTGAATGAGGGGTTGCTATAGAAACCACCAGACTGAGCTCAACAATTAAGTCAAGTTTATTTGTATGGCGCTTTTAACAATAAACATTGTCGCAAAGCAGCTTTACAGAATTTGAATGACTTTAAACATGAGCTAATTTTATCCCTAATCTATCCCCAATGATGAAGCCTGTGGCGACGGTGGCAAGGAAAAACTCCTTCAGACGACATGAGGAAGAAACCTCGAGAGGAACCAGACTCAAAAGGGAACCCATCCTCATTTGGGTGATAACAGACAATGTGATTATAACATTTTTAACAGTTTTAACATGAAGTCAGTTTCGTTGATGTTATAAACTCTTCATTGATGGAAACTTGAGTGCAAAACTGTTCATGACAACTGCAGTCCTAAAGTTAGCAAGTCAACTGTAGTCCTCAGCCATAAAAGCATTACTGTAAGAGTCCAGAGCGTCCTCCAGGTGTGACTTTCAACTGTCCTCATGGGGCCGTCCTCCACAGGAGCGATGTGATGAGACTCCAACCAGACACAGGGCACCAGGATGGATCAGGCAGGTCCGAGGGGCAGAAGAGGTTCAGCATCTCGATCTCAGGATTGACATATAACTCAAAGGGGCAGATGGGGGGAAGAGAGAGAGAAAACACAGGTTGTTAGGTATGCCCAATGTCACCTGAATAAGTAGGAACAGTATACATATTGCACTGAGTACAAGCAGGGACTCCGGCAAAACTAACTATGACAGCATAACTAAAAGGGGAGAGCCAGAAGGTAACACAGGCATGAGGGGCCCCGGGACATAAAGCAGCAGCCACTACACCGTCAACAAACTCGAGTGAGCGAGCGAGATTATGATTGAATCTGTGATGTTCAGCTGCACTACAGTCAGAGCTGCTGTTAGAGAGAATTAATCAACTCCTTCTGATCAATCAAAGTCCAGAACTGACTGAGGTATAAATATACACACCCTCAGGTAGGACAGGCTGAGTTTCTTCCCTGCATTTCCTGATCAATCAATCAACAACTTTATTAAAGTGTCAAACTTATAGCTGGCCACAAGTCACCTACTAACCGGGGACACCAGCTATAAATAAATAAATCTGAAATATATATTTCTATTTGTGATCTTAAACCATAAATCTTAAATGTAGACTATAAAACTTAGAAAGAAAATCCTAACTGTTATTCTCGGAAGAAAAAAAAGAAAGCTGCTTGTTAGGGTTCTTAACCTCTTGCCCTCAGCCTCAGCCGGAGCGATTACCCATCTCGAGACCAATGGCGTAGATTTATATAGGGATGGTAGGGACATATCACAATCAGTATTTGGGGAATACAAAATAGTCCCTACCAATATTTACCATTTTATTTTAATATAGCGAAAATCTACATTTATTAATGTAAATTTTCAATATACTACGCAGTGGTAGCATTAATTTAAACGTTTTGTTTATGAG
This sequence comes from Neoarius graeffei, assembly GCF_027579695.1. Classification (NCBI taxonomy): domain Eukaryota; kingdom Metazoa; phylum Chordata; class Actinopteri; order Siluriformes; family Ariidae; genus Neoarius; species Neoarius graeffei. Next base: position 66,326,898 of record NC_083588.1, on the reverse strand, counting down.
AGGTTCCGAGATGTATTCGGAGCTATGACGACCCATGCCGCTATTTCATTGGCTGCAACAGAGCGATGGTCATCAGTGTTGCCAGTCAGGCAGCCTCACGCGAAAGCAGAGGTCCATGTGCTGTGGTGCTGAAAGCGGCAACGCATCTGGCTCGTAATGGCCCGAAACTGTATAAATTTGTCATTCTGAATTTGCAGAATTGTTTGAGAAGGCAGTGCAGATGGTGAATACTTTAGGGATTGAGGCTATTGAAATTCCTCACCAAAGAAAACCCCCTAGGAGATATACTGGTCAGGCTAGTCATCATCAGCCAAAGACAGCAGAGGAGTTCTACAGGATTGAGTTTTTCAAGGTCTTGGACTGTTTGGATATGCAGTTCAAAGACAGATTCAACCAACCTGATCTGGAGAAATTCAAACAGGTTGAGGATGTGCTCCTCACCGGTAGGCTTAATGACACTATTGGAGAGTATCCAGAGATTGACAGGGAGAGTCTGAGGATTCAGCTTCCCATGTTTCTCAACAAGCATGCACTGAAATCAAGTGGAGAAGCTGCAGATATCCTGAGAAGGATGCCCAGTGAAGTACGTGGCCTATTTGATGAGGTGGAGAAACTTGTTAGGCTGTTGTTAGTTATCCCTGTGGCATCAGCGGAAGCTGAAAGAAGCTTCAGTGCTTTGAAAAGGCTAAAAACCTGGCTGAGGTCGACAATGACCCAGCAGCGCCTTAACAACGTCAGCGTATGCCATGTGCATCAAACAGCACTTGACCTCATTGATTTGAAAGAAACTGGGCAGCAGTTTGTGTCTGCTAATAACAGACGGAGGCATGTGTTTGGTGTATTTAAATAACATTACAGACATATTCATACCCCTGTAAAAATCTGCAGATTACACTGCATTTAGATGGGTGTAAAAGTTCTAAGCATTTATATTTACATATTTAGTTTTGCCAGTTGATAAACACAGATGCACATAAGCATGCAACAAACACTGCAATAATACAGAGATTTTTATTTATTTATTTATTTTTATATAGTGCAAGATATTATTTATTTGTTCTTTTCTGGATATTTTTCTCTTAAATGCACAATATCCCAATAATGTAGAGATTGCATCATTTACCTCAAGTGCAAGAAGTTATTTCTTTGTTCTTATCTGGATTTGTGTTTGCTGTATAATACAGAAGATCCCAATAATAGTTGTTTATTTTGATCTTACCTGGAATGTTTTTCTCTTAACTGCATAAGAGGACAAAATGCAAAATGTATGCTGAATTTGGAAAAGGAATAAGTAAAGTGTTCTTGAACTGTTCCGCTGAGTATGAATGTGGTTGTGTACACGTGATGTATGATCAAGTTATGGGTGGATGGGGGGGGAGAGTAAGTTGTAATGTCCCTACCAAAGCTTAGACCAAACCTACGCCCTTGCTCGAGACCAGTCCCCTCACGTCACCCAGAGCTCTGGGGGTGAGTCGCAGAAAAAAGACAGGAACCCCATGAGTTCACAATCTTTTATTCGCAAGTCCCCAATGAGACAAGAGAATACAGGGGATTTTATATGTGTGTTATCTGTGTGGATGAAGTGACATCACTGTTTGATATCTGTCTATGTGTGTGTGTGTCTGTGTGGATATGCAGCTGTGGGTGTGTGTGGGTGTGTCTGACATCATTGCAGTCCTTGGCGCTGTTCAGACACATTTCTGATCAATAATACACATTTCATATCAAAATAAGCAGAATGTTCTGGTGATATGATATGATATGATAGCACAGGGCTGTCCCTGACGCACAGCCTGTTCTCATGATACGATCGCAATGTTCAGACAGAATGGAATTTTTAAACAATGTCTAGCTGAGACAGAAGGTCATTTTAAACAAAACAGAGGGTCACAGACTAAATCCTTTACAATTATTAAGAATAAATTCTTACAATTATTTATCCTTACAAAGAAATAAATCCTTACAATCCCCTCTTTGATACTAGAGATTACAACTAGTATCACACCCCAATATTCTGATCATATATGTGATTACATCGAGAATTAGGATTAGATGTATGCTTGAGTTAATCCTCGCTCTTCTTGACGTGTATTGGTGCTCAGAGGGTGGGCATGCCGTATCAGCCCTCGTCCCACCTCACCGGAGCTTAGAGAAACTCGAAACCTCTTAATTTGTCCCAAATACACGCTACTTCCTTCAGAGTAATTTGTTCTAAAACAGTGAAGGAAAATGGAATTATAGGGCATATCGGCCTATAGTGAGAACAGAGTCCTGTAAGAATACAGAGCTTCAGAGCATAGAGACGTGTAATAATAGTAGAAAACGGCATCAGATGACAGACATAACAACTTTCATTTGTGTGCGCTCGTGCAGTCCAGTTAGCGAATTGCCAGAAGATGTTGTCTCGAGGTCCAGCTTGAGTGGGTAACCCTGCTCCGAGCAGCAGCAGAGTGGTCACAAAAGCTCGAGTGGGTAACCCTGCTCCGAGCAGCAGTAGAGTGGTCACAAAAGCTCGAGTGGGTAACCCTGCTCCGAGCAGCAGCAGAGTGGTCACAAAAGCTCGAGTGGGTAACCCTGCTCCGAGCAGCAGTAGAGTGGTCACAAAAGCTCGAGTGGGTAACCCTGCTCCGAGCAGCAGCAGAGTGGTCACAAAAGCTCGAGTGGGTAACCCTGCTCCGAGCAGCAGCAGAGTGGTCACAAAAGCTCGAGTGGGTAACCCTGCTCCGAGCAGCAGCAGAGTGGTCACAAAAGCTCGAGTGGGTAACCCTGCTCCGAGCAGCAGTAGAGTGGTCACAAAAGCTCGAGTGGGTAACCCTGCTCCGAGCAGCAGCAGAGTGGTCACAAAAGCTCGAGTGGGTAACCCTGCTCCGAGCAGCAGCAGAGTGGTCACAAAAGCTCGAGTGGGTAACCCTGCTCCGAGCAGCAGCAGAGTGGTCACAAAAGCTCGAGTGGGTAACCCTGCTCCGAGCAGCAGCAGAGTGGTCACAAAAGCTCGAGTGGGTAACCCTGCTCCGAGCAGCAGCAGAGTGGTCACAAAAGCTCGAGTGGGTAACCCTGCTCCGAGCAGCAGCAGAGTGGTCACAAAAGCTCGAGTGGGTAACCCTGCTCCGAGCAGCAGTAGAGTGGTCACAAAAGCTCGAGTGGGTAACCCTGCTCCGAGCAGCAGCAGAGTGGTCACAAAAGCTCGAGTGGGTAACCCTGCTCCGAGCAGCAGCAGAGTGGTCACAAAAGCTCGAGTGGGTAACCCTGCTCCGAGCAGCAGTAGAGTGGTCACAAAAGCTCGAGTGGGTAACCCTGCTCCGAGCAGCAGCAGAGTGGTCACAAAAGCTCGAGTGGGTAACCCTGCTCCGAGCAGCAGTAGAGTGGTCACAAAAGCTCGAGTGGGTAACCCTGCTCCGAGCAGCAGCAGAGTGGTCACAAAAGCTCGAGTGGGTAACCCTGCTCCGAGCAGCAGCAGAGTGGTCACAAAAGCTCGAGTGGGTAACCCTGCTCCGAGCAGCAGCAGAGTGGTCACAAAAGCTCGAGTGGGTAACCCTGCTCCGAGCAGCAGTAGAGTGGTCACAAAAGCTCGAGTGGGTAACCCTGCTCCGAGCAGCAGCAGAGTGGTCACAAAAGCTCGAGTGGGTAACCCTGCTCCGAGCAGCAGTAGAGTGGTCACAAAAGCTCGAGTGGGTAACCCTGCTCCGAGCAGCAGCAGAGTGGTCACAAAAGCTCGAGTGGGTAACCCTGCTCTGAGCAGCAGTAGAGTGGTCACGAAGCTCGTGATGAGGACTTCATGGTTGTAGTGAGGATGATTGGTCCCAGACAGGGCGTGAGATCTCTTCCCCTCTTTGTTCACAACGTCTTGCAGGGAGTAATCTGGGCTGCACACAGGTCACGTCAAATCTGTGTAGAGCTCAGAGAGAGACAGAACAGAGACTGGATAGGGACACACAGTGCCGATCCTAGAGTGATTTAGTCCCCGGGCGAAATTCGCGCCCACGCCGCCCCCCGCGTTGGGCTCTGTATTAGCCAACAGAATGTTAACAGCTTTACATGGTCGTTTAAACATTTCTCGTCGTGTGTTGTACGTCGCGGACGCGGCCCGTTATAAATTTGCTGTTACCAGAATGGCAATGATCAAGTCGTAATGTATTACTTAAGACTCTGTGTAATGTCATAGTAGTGTAGTACTATGGTAGTAAAGTCTTTTTGATGACTAGTACAACGTTCCGCTGGCGGGATTGTGCATATTATGGGGCTACGACAAGTTAGGCGCGCACACACACACACACACACACTGATGACGTCACCTGCGCAACTTTGGTATTGGGCTTCCCCATCCAAAATGTTCACCCCCCCCCCCCCCCCCCCCCCGTCTTGTTTTTTTCCCCGGGGGTTTTTCTGGGGACCTTTTTTTTTGGGACCGTTTTTTTTTTTTTTCGCGCCCGCGCTCGTGCCCCCCCCCCCCCCCCCCCCCCCCCCCCCGCGATGCCGCCCCGGGCGGCTGCCCGGTCGGACCGCCCCCAGGACCGCCCCTGGGGACACAGAGAAAACGTTAATAGCAAACTTGTCATTGTAACACAGCTTTGTTATGAAGCCTTCTTCAATCGCGTGGCATGGAAATCAATTTTTTTTTGGATGTAAAATAGTTTTGTCCAACTTCCGGTTTGTTCGAACCTCAAACCTCCTGGACGAGATTCGACTTTTATTCAAAAAGTATAAAATCTCGCTTTGCGGTGCGCGCGCGGTGTGTGTGTGTGCTCGGTGTGTGTGTGGGTGTGTGTGTTCAGTGTGTGTGTGTGTGTGCTCGGTGTGTGTGTGGGTGTGTGTGTTCAGTGTGTGTGTGTGTGCGTGCTCGGTGTGTGTGCGCTCGGTGCGCGGTGTGTGTGTGTGTGTGTCTCCTCCCCCTCTTCAGCGGTGTGTGCGTGCGCGGTGTGTGTGTGCGTGTGTGTGTGTGTGGCTCCTCCCCCTCTTCAGCGCTGTGTGTCTGTGTTCTGTCACTAATCCGATCTTTGTGCTTCCCGAAGCTTAACGGCACGAGCTCAAAGGAACAGCGAAGCCTCCTCGCGCTCTGAGAGAACCTCCTCACCTCCAGCGGCTCCATGCAAGAAGACGACATGAGCAGTGAGAAGCTCGGGCTGGTTTACCTTCTGACAGGAGGCTGTGGATTCCTGGGGCAGCACCTGCTGAAAGTTCTGCTGGAGAAAGAGGAGAAGGTGAAGGAGATCCGGCTCTTCGATAAGCACATCGACTCCAGCCTGGAGGACAGGAGCACAGGTGAGACAGGGACGGGACGGGCTGGACAAGGAGGATCTGGGGGTTTAGTACTACTCTGAGGGAAACCTGGGTATGCTATCTCCTCAGCTTTTAATGTGGTTAATGATCTTTCACCTGGAAACCTGGATGAAGCATAAAAACTTTAAACTGTGTCCAGGAGCATGAGGAACAACCTCCAACCCTTGGGTTGTTTAAATAACTTAAAAACTATTTAAGTTGCAATGATTATGTTTTTCTACAAGCAGCATGTCCATGTCTGCTCCAGAGGAACACTTGAATTTTGCTTGTAGCTTCTACAAATCATGTTCATGTTCAGTTCCACTGAAAATGACGAAACATACAAACTATTACCACTTACCCTCACACAGCGTCACAGACACGGGGGTCATCCAACCATACTGCATGATATATTATACACACACACACACACACACACACACTAATATATGAATACTGAAACAATTACTTTTTTTTCTCCACAAGGTAGGAGAGAAAAAAACAACACAGGTCAGGAAAAGTTCCACAGAATATGGAACAGTGTTCCTGAACAACTCCAACTTTATTAATGACATTAAATTCCGTTTGTTTACTGTAACGTCAAACAGTCCATAAACAAGGGCACATCAGGAACAAAGTGTGGATGGAATTTATTCTAAAGAAAGATAAAGAAAAGGAGAATTAAATTCCTTTGTGTACTGAAGGCAACAGCAAATGAGTGAGAACCTGCAACCGAAAACCAGCTACAGAATAAACCTCTCAGGCCAAGTGTGTGTGTGTGTGTGTGTGTCAGATCTTGTTTCAGCCACAGAGAGGCTCGTAATGATGTCGCTTGTCAGATCCAGGAATGGAGCTGTTAGCTATGAAACATCTCCTGTAGGTTTTTGTGACCCCTTATAAATGTCTGAGAACATGGAGAGGATCCCTACAGAGATACACCTGTGTGTGTGTGTGTGTGTGTGTGTGTGTGTGTGTGTGTGTGTGTGTGTGTGTGTGTGCGCGTGTGTTCACCTCAGTAACTGTAAAGAAACTGGAGAACATGTCTATTGCTTCACTCCCTGCTTTATCTTTCTCCTCTGGTCTCTGATGCAGCGCCACTTTCCGTGCATGCAGTTGATTATCACATGGAGCCAATTTCTCATTTCAGATGCTTCCAGAATCTGGATCGGGGGAAGGGTAATATTCCAAGAAAAAAAACCCTCAGAATTTCCAATATTAAAATTGTGAATTTGCATTATGATTATAAAGGCACAAAAAAAGGAAACAACTCAGAAATGTTCTCACACTTTCTGGCTGCAGTGCATTCTGGGAAATGTAGTTGAAAACCTCTTCGCACTTTATTCTTTTATGTTGCATGATCGAAGAGAAAAGATGGCGTTTCCTGTAACTGTCAGCTCAGCCTCAGTGTCTGGTGTGATGATGCTAATCCAACCATGCAAAGAGAAGCGATGCGCTTCATTGAGTTTTATTTCTTGTAAATTTTGACTTTTAAATGTGTGAATTTCTGAGCTTTTCTCGTAAAGGTACGACTTTAAGCTCAGAGAGCATCCGAGGCTTTTCTTGTAAAGTTGTGAGTTGAATCTCGGAAATTCTGAGTGTTTTCCTCAGAACATTACCCCTTTCCCCTGCTCAGTCTGTTTTTTCCCCGCCTACGTTGGCCCTAATCCAGCATCATAAAATACAGTTAAAAATCACGGAGTGTTCTTTTAACTACTCAACTTCTTTGTTGCTCAGTCCGTGGCAGATCCCCGTGTTTTGAGGAACACACAGTGGGGGAATTGTGGCCTCCTGTAGCTTTCTGTTCTGAGTTACAGATCAATGGAAGGTCACATAGCAGATAGCAGATGATTTAGGAGCTGCATTTCCTGACCTGCCGCGATCCACCGCCCTGTCAGTCAGCCTTCTCTCATTCTGTGAATAAAAAGTCACATGAAGTTAATATTTTTATTTTGTCTGAGAGAGAAATAACTTCTTGTTATTGTTTAACAGAAGTTGCTTCGTTGTAACGCCGTGTAATGACTAACCCCGCGGTATGGAGGCTGTGCTGAAGAAAGAGCTGCACTTGCTTTGACTTCAACACACGTTTCAAAATGGTGCTACCTTGTAGGAAACAAGATGGTGATTAGAGTAATATCAGGTTGGAGTTTGTGATTTACACACAGCTCAGGAACTAAAACACTTGTGATGGAAAAAAATGACTTGTGTGCCCTGAAAACACTCTTTGGAAAATACCTCTAGAAAAAAATGCTGATGAAACTTTTTCAGTTTTTGTAGGAGATTGTGGCAAGGTAGTGAGGTAGTGAGTTAATGAGATAATGTGGCAGTGAGTTAATGAGGAAGGTAATAAGGTACTGAGGTAGGTAATGATGTAATGAGAATGTGGTCATGAGGTAGTATGGTAATGATGTAATGAGGTAGGTAATGAGGTATTGTGTCAAGAAGCACAGGCCGCTTGAACTTGTGTATCAAGTGTGTGTTAATTTTTGCCCCGTGTTAGGTCGTTGCCCGCGGTCCCCTACACTACACACACACACACACACACACACACACACACACACACACACACACACACACACACACACCTTTCAGGGTTAAAGATCTGTGTTAAGATGATGGTACAAGGAGCTCCACAGGTAAGGAACCAGCACCCTTTCTCATGAAGGTAGCCAACAGAAAGCTGGAGTGGAGAATAAACTGCTGAACTTTATAGACCTCAGCTAACAGGATCAGAAGTGCACTCTTTCTCGTGAGAGTTCACTTTAACGCTACACTTCAGACCTCAGGTGTGTGTTCGACGTGTCGGTGCTGGAAACACACCTGCAGCAGGTGATTAAAGGATTTTGGTGGTTTTCATCTAAACGTGGCGTTTTAGTCACTCCAGAGGTAGCTGAGGAAGTCACAGAGACGTCTCGGGCTGTACCTGAACAGAGCCGCCAAAACAACCAGAGACTTCACCCACCCCGCTCCTGGGCTGTTTACTCTTCTGCCCTGTAGCAAACACCACCGCAGCACGAGGTGCCAGTTCCCTTTAACGATAAACACACACACGCACCTCATCTCATTGAAATCTGATTCAATGCTTACATTATTCATTACCACACTGTGCAGTAACTCCGGTCCTGGAATAACAGGTAAAATATTCATTTATGAGGTCTCAGTTTGTCTGTTTATGTCCGTTATAGCCTTCACTGCACGTTGGAGCTCAGAGAGACACCGTTTCGTTCTGCTGTGCACCACTTGTTTGGTCTGAATGAGAGTAAAGTTCACTTTGACTTGGTTTGAAACCCCTGGCAGAGCCTCAGCAGCTCTTCTCCACCCGAGCTGTACTTCAGGAAGGTGCTTTTATAACTCACTGCACACATTCCACTTTATTTCACCAATTTATCCAGATTCAAGTCATTGCATCAGACATCTGGCATGTAATAAATAACAGTTTTGCCAAAAAAGGATGTGCATTTTCATATTTCAAATTTTTTCCCTTTATATGAAAAATAATCCTTTTAACCCTGATGAGCTACAGTTTACAGCACAATTATTGGACGTGAATCAATGATTATTTTTAATACAAATTCATAGTTCTTTTTTAACTCACTGATGATCAATCTAAAAATATAAAGTTCATTACTTTATAGTTAAAACACAGATGATTACTCGAGCATCAACGCTAAACCATCGTAGCGTCAGAGTCAGCTTCAAACATTTGTGTTCTTATGAATCAAAAATCTCACTGAGTTCGCTGTCAAATACAATAAAAATAGCCTCAGTGAGTCTGGAGCTCATACGGGCCACTGTCGCTGTGCGTGAGTTTGAAATCTGATCAATCCTGTAGAAGGAGTAACGATTTTTGTGAAATTGCACGTGACCCCATGTAGCTGCATCCATGGCAGGTGGCACCACCTGGTGAACAACTCATGTTGGAATCTGCCTTTAGAGTCTTCTGGGTGAGTTTCAGTGAAAACTTCCCAGCAGTTTATGAAGAGTAGCGTTTGGTATGACAAGTCACCCAAAAATTTCAGATGCCCATAAAATCGTAAATATGACAGGTGGCACCACCATCTTGACAATTCTTATGCTCACCCACCTGGGAAACATTCCATATGAATTTGATCAAAATCCGATCACTCCTGTAGGAGTAGTGATTTTTGTAAATTGTGGACGGATGACGACGGACGATGCGTGATCGCATAAGCTCATCCAGCCTGACCCGCAAATGCGCTAACCAGCCTGAAAAACTTCTGGCTGAAACACACACTGAGAATCAACTCTGTTGAATCAGAGGAATTGCAATCAACTCCATCGTTTTAGAAGAACTGAAATCAGAGTTGAAAAACTACTCTGTGGAATTAACTCAACAACTGAAGAATCAGGTTTCCGAGATGGAAAAACTATTCCACTGACTCTTAGAACTGATTCAGAAGAAAACGACTCCATCAATTCAGAAGAATTGGAATCAGAGTTGAATCTATTGTGTGGAATTCACCATTAGAACAGACGCCATGATTTAAGAAGGATTCTGAATCGGAGTCGGAAAACTTGATTGTGGAGTCAAATTTTCCTGATTCAGAAAAATTGGAACCAGAGTAGAAAATTTGTTGGAAGGAATCAATATTTCAGTACGACCCAATCAATTCTGAAGAATCAGAATAATAAAAAAAAGTTAAAAAAAATTGTGTGGGATTCACTCTGAATCGATTCGCTTCTGATTCAGAAAGAGGAAATTATCTTTTCAGAAAAGACTTAGAGTTTTTGAAGGGTTTTTTTGTCTGAAAATATTCTCATTGATAAAAGAAATAGAAACCACAAAAAAAGAAAATTCCAAAACTAATCCATCACCTCGGAAGAATCAGACTCGGAGTCAAACAACTATCATGCGAAATAGACAATTAGACTTGCTTAGAAGCGACTGAATCAGAAAAATTAGATTCAGAGTTTTTTTTTTTTTAAACTGACACAGCCATCGTGGGGTGTATCAGTGACGACAGAGAGGAGGAGTATAGGAGCCTGGTGAAGGACTTTGCTACGGTATGTGGTGCAACAGGAACCATCTGCAGCTCAACACCTTGAAGACCAAGGAGCTGGTCATTGACTTTGGGAGGTCCAGACCAAGGTCACGACCAGTTCTGATTGAGGGAGTCGAGGTGGAGGCTGTGGATTCCTACAAGTACCTCGGGCTGTGGCTGGACAACAAGCTGGACTGGACTTGCAACACCAATCACTTATACAGGAAGGGACAGAGCAGGCTATACTTCCTGAGGAGGCTGCGGTCCTTTAACATCTGCAGGAAACTCCTGTGGATGTTCTATCAGTCTGTGGTCGCCAGTGTCCTGTTTTACACCGTGGTGTGCTGGGGGGGCAGCACATCCAAGAAGGACACATCCAGGCTGGACAAACTGATCAGGCGGGCCGGCTCTGTGGTCGGCATGAAGCTGGACTCTCTGGTGACGGTGGCAGAGAAGAGGTCTATGGACAAAATACTGAACATCATGGACGATGCCAGTCACCCTCTGCACACCATCATCAGCAACCAGAGGAGCCTGTTCAGTGACAGAATGCTCCTTCCCAAGTGCAGGACGAACAGACTCAAAAACTCCTTTGTCCCTCACGCCATCAGACTGTACAACTCCTCTCTGGGGGGGGGAGGAGGGGGAACAGGAGGACAGAGGACGGGAAGGAGCAGTAGCCTAGCCTGACAATAAGCAATACCGGACAATGTGCAATATAAAGTGCAATATCTCTCCTGCTGCCCCCCCCCCCCTTCCCCATATCTTATTATTTTTATATTTGTATATGTAAATACTTAATTTATTTTAATTTATCTAGAAGTTTTCCTCTATTTCTTTTCTCTGTTTATCTGTAATGATGCTGCTGGAATCGTAATTTCCCTGAGGGAGCCCTCCCAAAGGGATCAATAAAGTTTTATCTAATCTAATCTAATCTAATCTAATCTAATCTAATCTAATCTAATCTAATCTAATCTAATCTAATCTAATCTAATCTAATCTCTAAGATGATTAACCAGAGCACTAACACTAAACCACCTGAGGGATTCTGTTCCATATTTAACCTCCTGTTAGTCCCATAAATTCATTCTACAAGCTTTAATTGTTATAGTTATTGAGCTGAAGGTTGAGTGAAAGGTGATAAGTTCCAGTTCCATACCGGCTCAAATGGAGTTTTATTCAGACATGGATTAAAAATTAATCAAATTCATTTTCAAAGTCAAAAAGCTTCACAAAAAACATTGGGTCATTTCCTCCTGTTACAAATCTCTCTAACTTTATATGAACATCTGAAACTGGAAAAGCTAAAATACAGTTCAGTGTCATTTAGAGGGAAATTAACCAATTAACCCTTCGGTGACTGACCCCTTGAAAATGGTTCCTCCAGGAACGATGACGTTTCAGTTGTCAAGACAACGGAAAAACTAAAATACAAAAACAGAAAGATACGTCACAATGCTCTTGTGCACAAAACAAAATGCTCTTGTATTTGTATTTGTATTTTAGCTTTTCCGTTGTCTTGACAACTGAAACGTCATGGTTCCTGGAGGAACCATTTTCAAGGGGTCAGTCACCAAAGGGTTTTAAGGTCGAGTCCCATCCAAATTACTGCATTAATTCATTGTTCTATTTTATAATTCACTCAAAGTTTCCCAACCAAATCAGTCGCACCGTGAACCAGACAAGTTCATTTCATTCACGTTTTAGATAATTCTCCAAATTATGTTGCTAATTAAATTGTTTATTATGAATTAATCAAAAAGCTCTTTGAGTTCATTATCAACAAAGCAACCTCAAAACTGATCCTGAGAAACTGACTCTGAGAATCGACTCCACCGAGTCAGAAGAATCAGAATCAGAGTCAAAACTATGTGGAACCGACTCTTATTGTGACACTTCGAACTGACTCATCAATTCAGAAACAGAATCCATTAGAATCGACTTCACTGATTCAGAAAAAAATCAGAACCGGGGTAGAAAAATCTGCTGTGAGGAATCGACTCTCCAACACGACTCCTTCCGTTTGGAAGAATCAGAGTCAAACCCACTGTGTGGAATTCACTGTCCGAATAGATTCTATTGACTGCGAGAGAATCTGATTCAGAGTCGAAAAACTACACTGCAGAGTCGACTCTTACGAACAGACTTTGCTGATTCAGAAAAATGTGAATGAGAGTAAAAACCGATCTGCTGTGAGGAATCGACACTTTAGTATGAATCAATCGGTGTGAAAGAATCAGAATCAAATATCTAATTCATCTCATCTCATTATCTGTAGCCGCTTTATCCTGTTCTACAGGGTCGCAGGCGAGCTGGATCCTATCCCAGCTGACTACGGGTGAAAGGCGGGGTTCACCCTGGACAAGTCGCCAGGTCATCACAGGGCTGACACATAGACACAGACAACCATTCACACTCACATTCACACCTACGCTCAATTTAGAGTCACCAGTTAACCTAACCTGCATGTCTTTGGACTGTGGGGGAAACCGGAGCACCCGGAGGAAACCCACGCGGACACGGGGAGAACATGCAAACTCCGCACAGAAAGGCCCTCGCCGGCCACGGGGCTCGAACCCGGACCTTCTTGCTGTGAGGCGACAGCGCTAACCACTACACCACCATGCCATATATATATATATATATTAGAAGATTCAGAATCAAATTTGACTCCAAAGCAGAGTGAATCTACTCGAACAGGAGAGGATTTGAACGATTCCTTTTTTTTCCAGAAAGGAATCAAAGTGAGATAATGAAGCTTTTTTTTCTTTTGAAAATATTCTCATTGATGAAAGAAATAGAAATGACAAAAAAATTAAATGGGGAAAGTTGTAAAGATGCATACCATTTCAGTAGATTAGACACTCCCCGGCCACTTTAATAGGAACTTGTTGTTGATTGTAAGATCCCTGTTCTTGGCTGCACGAGTGGAACCCAATGTGTTCTTCTGCTGTTGCATGCTGAGATGCTTTTCTGTTCACCACGTTTGGAAAGAGTGATTATATGAGTTACTATATCCTTTCTGAACCGTGGTAAAAAGAGCAACTGGAGTTGCTTGAAGATTCTTGAAGATGTTTCACCTCTCATCTGAAAGGCTTCTTCAGTTCTGTCTGACTAATAGGGAGTATCAGGTATTTATCCTCTCATGGATGAAAAGCAATCATCCTGTTGGTGTGGGTCACTGGGGGCTGGGTGTGAACGGCCTCGAGAGTCGTTAGGGTGATCAATGGATTGTTGGAGATCTCTGTCTCTGAGGCTACGTTTACATTAGACCGTATCTGTCTCGTTTTCTTCGCGGATGCACTGTCCGTTTACATTAAACCACCTGGAAAAGCTGGGAAACGGGAATCCGCCAGCGTCCACGTATTCAATCTAGATCGTATCTGGTCCGGTGCTGTGTAAACATTGAGATACGCGAATACGCTGTGCTGAGCTCTAGCTGGCGTCCTCATTGGACAACGTCACTGTGACATCCACCTTCCTGATTCGCTGGCGTTGGTCATGTGACGCGACTGCTGAAAAACGGCGCGGACTTCCGCCTTGTATCACCTTTCATTAAAGAGTATAAAAGTATGAAAATACTGCAAATACTGATGCAAATACTGCCCATTGTGTAGTTATGATTGTCTTTAGGCTTGCCATCCTTCCACTTGCAAGTAGTAAGTGATATGCACTGGGATCACACACACAGTGGCTCAGTCCCGAATCGTGGCTTGTTCACTTCACTCGCGCGCTGTGTGAGCTGCGCAGGGCCGGAGTGCGCACCCTCCAGAGGGCACTCGCTGTTCAGGGCGGAGTGATTTGGAGCGCAGGATGCCTGCGGAGCCGAGCGTATCCGTGTATTGGTGTTGCTGTGTGCACGGCTAACGGTTTTAGTGTAAACGTGAATCGTTTTAAGAACGTTAATCTGATGATCCGCTGATTCGACGTAATGTAAACGTAGCCTGAGTCACACTTTGTGACTCACAGGAGGAAAAAGCCTTTCGGATGAGAGGTGAAATGTCTTCAAGAATCTTTAACCCTTTGGTGACTGACCCCTTGAAAATGGTTCCTCCAGGAACGATGACGTTTCAGTTGTCAAGACAACGGAAAAACTAAAATACAAAAACAGAAAGATACGTCACAATGCTCTTGTGCACAAAACAAAATGCTCTTGTATTTGTATTTTAGTTTTTCCGTTGTCTTGACAACTGAAACGTCATGGTTCCTGGAGGAACCATTTTCAAGGGGTCAGTCACCAAAGGGTTTTAAGCAAGTCCAGTTGCTCTTTTTACCACCCACAGTTTACTATGACCTGGATGACTGAGAATCTTTACAGACAAGTATCCTTCCTGGAAAAAAATCTTGAGCCAATCTGTCCATTCCCCTCTGACCCTCTCTTATCAACAAGGCGTTTGTTTCCACCCACAGAACTGTCGCTCACTCACTCAGTGTTTTTTGTTTTCTGCACCATTCTGTGTAAACTCTAGAGACTGTTGTGTGTGAAAACCCCAGGAGATCAGCAGCTTCTGAAATACTCAAACCAGTCCATCTGGATCAAACCAACACCCATACCACAGTGAGAGAAAGTCACACTGTGAGATCACAGTGTTTCCCGTTCTGATGTTTGAACATTGTGAACATTAACTGAAGCTCCTGATTTGTATCTGTGGGATTTGATGCATCGTGCTGCTGTCGAGGGATCGGCTGGTTACAGAACTGCAGAAAACAGCAGGTGTACCTTATGGGTGTTCCTAATAAAGTGGCCGGTGAGTGTATAAAGTGAAAAACATTATTTGGATTTTAAAAAAAATAAAAAGTCTAAAATAAGCTCATGGCTGCTCGTTAATCCACGGCGTCTCATTCTGATTCTGTATTTGAGTCAAATTTTGTAAAATGGAAATCCTCCAGCTGAACGACGTGCTGTTTTCAGATTTATGGAACTTCATAATTTGCCAAACTGAAATGTAGCAAGACGTTCATTGTAACACAGACAGACGCTCGTCAAGCTTCATCATGTGTTCTCAGGAACCTTTTAGAAGTGCAGTCAGATAAAACCAAACAGTGAGAGGAAAAATGACGGACTTTGTCCATTTTCTCACAGGAAAGTGAAGGAGGTTTCAGACGGACAGTGGAATAGAATATACACTCGTTAACTTCTCACACACACAGAAAACACAACGTGTCTCTAATCTGTGTTTGGTCTCCGCAGCAGAGAGCCGAGAACGAGCCGAGAACTTTAATCCTGACGTAAAGAGAAGATGTAGTGAGGATTTTACAAATCCATCACTTCAGAATGGAGACGACGTGATGAAATAAAACTCTGTTACATCGTTAACGTAACAGGAAATGTGTGTGAGTGAGGTCAGCTTAACTCAAATTTGTATGATGTAAAAACAGATCAAGGCCATCCTCCACCACACACACACACACACACACACACCTCGCACTACTTTCCTTCCCTTTGATTTCCTGTTTCCATCATCACACAATGCATCACTGTTCCGCTGCAAATGAGGAACTTATTACAGCACCTTGTGTGTGAATGCAAATGAGAATCGAATTCCTCTTTTGGCTCAAAGTTTACAAAACAAATTGTGAGGGGAAAAAACTCTCAAAAAATGTTTTAAAATATTTGCATTTGTATAAAATCTCCAGGCCACACCCTAGGGGATAACACACTCATCAGAACAGTGGGGTTAACAGCAAACCCAATCCCAAACACAGCTCATTTCTGTTCTTCTCTCTTCCAGTAAACATTCTTCCAGGGTTTAGAGTTCTTCTGTCAGAAACGGGTCCAAGTAGAACCTTAATGATCCAAAGAACCGCTCAAGAAGCTGGAAGTTAAACTTGTAAAACCAGGTTCGAGGTATGAAGAAGAAAATGAGTAACAACAAGCGTGGTGCTTATCTCATCTCATTATCTGTAGCCGCTTTATCCTGTTCTACAGGGTCGCAGGCGAGCTGGAGCCTATCCCAGCTGACTACGGGTGAAAGGCGGGGTTCACCCTGGACAAGTCGCCAGGTCATCACAGGGCTGACACATAGACACAGACAACCATTCACACTCACATTCACACCTACGCTCAATTTAGAGTCACCAGTTAACCTAACCTGCATGTCTTTGGACTGTGGGGGAAACCGGAGCACCCGGAGGAAACCCACGCGGACACGGGGAGAACATGCAAACTCCGCACAGAAAGGCCCTCGCCGGCCACGGGGCTCGAACCCAGGACCTTCTTGCTGTGAGGCGACAGCGCTAACCACTACACCACCGTGCTGCCCGTTGCACTTATACCACACTTAATACATACACACCAGCATAGTTCGAATTACGGGGGGTACTGGGGGGTACTATACCCCCCAATGAAGACCCAGTACCCCCCAAAGAGACAAAAATATAAGTTTTGGGGGGGTCCGATATTTTTTCTGATATTGTGAAAAGGAATATATAATTCAAACCAACTCCCATTCAGCATTCTTATTGTAGGAACATTTTAATGTAAATCGATTTCAGACAGACACCCCTATTGTGGACCGTACCATTTTTAGTCACCGCAGCGCTAGAACAGGGGGTTTCAAAGTGTAGGAGAGTCAGCCCTCCCCCCGCAGAGAGCAAATAAACAACAGCGCCCCCCCCCCAATGTTTGTTGTTGCTATACTTAATGAAAAATGGTTGTTGTACACATTTTTATTTTTTTCTTTTACACATTTTAAACATCTGTGCTTTTTGAAAACATCTTTTTTTTTTTTTACACATTTTAAACATCTGTGCTTTTTTTAAACATCTTGTTTTACACATTTTAAACATCTCATAGCATCGTTAGCTAGCACCTCTTGGCAGACAGCACACTGTGGCAGTGGAGCATCTTCAGATCCAGTCCATGAAAATCCAAACTTTAAATAATCGTGGTCATACTTCCTTCTTTGTTTGCTTGGCCCAGACTCTGTCTCCTCACTCACTGTAGCTTTAGGTACTAAAAACAATCCATTTTGTCTCTGGCAAAGGCTAGCTGAAGTTCGCTAAATGTCCGCAATAGTAACTTCACACACATCACATTATCTCTAGCCGCTTTATCCTTCTACAGGGTCGCAGGCAAGCTGGAGCCTATCCCAGCTGACTACGGGCGAAAGGCGGGGTACACCCTGGACAAGTCGCCAGGTCATCACAGGGCTGACACATAGACACAGACAACCATTCACACTCACATTCACACCTACGGTCAATTTAGAGTCACCAGTCAACCTAACCTGCATGTCTTTGGACTGTGGGGGAAACCGGAGCACCCGGAGGAAACCCACGCGGACACGGGGAGAACATGCAAACTCCACACAGAAAGGCCCTCGCCGGCCCTGGGGCTCGAACCCAGGACCTTCTTGCTGTGAGGCGACAGCGCTAACCACTACACCACCGTGCCGCCCGCAATAGTAACTTATTTTGGTTTATTTTTCCTCACGTTGCGCGCCCCCCCCCCCCCCCCAAAGAACTCTGGCGCCCCCTAGAGGAGACGCGCCCCACACTTTGAAAAGCCCTGCGCTAGAAGCAATAGTTTCTAGTCCACACCGTATTCAGTTGATTCATCAGATACAGTCCATGGGTTTGCAGCAATTTATACAGTCTTTGGTTTGCAGCAGAAGACGTGCATTGGTAATGTTAGTTGCTAACCAACTTTTAGCCTGTTGAAAGTGTTATTTTACAACTTTCATTTATTAAAGTGATTTGTTCTTTCAGCTCATGTCACATCTTTATACGTTGAATTACTTACCCACTGAGGCCAGAAGGCTACAGTGGATGGACGTTAACATTAGTTACCAACGTTAGTTAGCAAGATAAGCTAAGTCTCTATTTAAATCAAGCTTATTACAGTGTGGTATAGAAACGATTCTCATTTCAAAGGAGAAGAACTCCATATGTTTCCATTCTCATTTTATCATGAATAAATTGTGCCCTTCTGAAATTCATTTGGCACATAGGCCCATCCTGTGTGTGTGATTAGGCACAAGAAGTTCTGGTGTAGGCCTCGCTAAGCCTATGCAAAATTACAATCAGAACCTCTGGGGACTGGGGGCAACATAAAAAGAGCCAGGTAGTAGGCTAGCCTAGGCAAAATAGCCTAGTACATGGATGTTTTCTGTTGTTTTTACTTACATTCCTTTTGTATTATTTTTAAGATAGTCATAGTTTCATCTGAGTACCCTGTTTGAGTTTATTCACAGAGACAGTAGGCCAAACATGAGGAAAAGAAAAGGGCCAGACATCAGGCATTTTTTTGGTGCTAAAAGAGTAAGTAGTAAATATTAGCACTAAGATCTACAGACAATTACAGTACAAGTGTAGGTGCAGTTAGGTTTTATACACTGTTCATGTGAATAAAGAAAATGGGTTCCCAGCAGACAGGAGAGGCACAGCAGGACGAAAGAGAGCAAGACATTCAGCAGGACTGTTCTGCATGTGTGTATATACTGTATGTGACTCATTTGTAGTGTTGATACCCAGTTTGTTCTGACAAAGAAGGTTATCAGGTTGTACTGCTGTTTTTCTTCTGTGGTAGTACTGTATGGTTTGTCATGCTTCTTAATGACATTAAAAATTATTGTTCAGAGTTATTGTGTTGAGTTACTGACACCGACTTCCATAGATGAGACGGGACAGGACCGGGGGGCGATTGATATGATAGTGGACCATGATGGTACCCCCCAATTATGGTGGGGTAATTCGGACTCTGCACACCAGGTTCTCTGAGGGTTCTTCAAGGATTCTCTAGGGGGTTCTTTGGGATAATTAAGAGCGCTTAGCTTCCTAAATAATGTTTCATTTTCAGAAACGGTTCCCAAAGAATACTG
>NC_083588.1:66225320-66302820 GCF_027579695.1 Neoarius graeffei | reverse complement strand
AAAACTACATCACGTCACCGATACTGTTTTATTTATTTGTTCTCCATTTCATATCACCTCAGAATCACTCAGCGCCCCCTAGCAGCATGGAGTGGCCAAGACAAGCATACGAGCCCTTCTTTAGGTTTTTTTTTTCACTTTTAGCACTTTTCCATCCCTAATGTACAAGCCAGAAGTGACAGTGATGAGAAATCTTGACTCACAATGGAACCTGTGCAAAGACTCGTATAAAACAGAGAGGAGTTCACACCTGATGTATTCTGTAGGATAAATATCTTGTGCATTTTAAGAGCGTCATAGACAGTTATAACAGACAGCTGAAATTCAATGACCTACAGTCGTCCTGTGTACAGTCCAGCAGCTCGATTGGTTTTTGTGGTTTTAGATGGACTTCTGTTCAGCTGTTTTTGAGAGAGTGTTATGAATCAGGGTTGCCAGATTTCAGCAATAATCCCACCTCTGATCCATCACAAAAGACCTGAACTTGAAACCCTGAAACCAAAACCAACCAGGAATTGGAAAAGGTCACGTTTCTTCATCATCATCACATTAACAGCATCTGCTAAATGCCATTATCCAGAGTGATGTACATCACACCCAGAGCAGCCTGGGGAGCAGTTGGGGTTCTGTGCCTTGCTCAAGGTCACTTCAGCCATTCCTGCTGGTGTAAGGAATCAAACCAGCAACCTTTTGGTCCCAAAGCTGCTTGTCTAACCATTAGGCCA
Organism: Neoarius graeffei; assembly: GCF_027579695.1. Classification (NCBI taxonomy): domain Eukaryota; kingdom Metazoa; phylum Chordata; class Actinopteri; order Siluriformes; family Ariidae; genus Neoarius; species Neoarius graeffei. Next base: position 66,302,095 of record NC_083588.1, on the reverse strand, counting down.
TAGCTTCCTCAATCATCACCATCATCTCAGCCTTTCCTTGGCCATATTTCAGATGAACGTCTGATGTATAGATGTTATAAACTCCATCATCGCCTTCTCGAATCTTTACAGTAGAAAAGGTTCTGTAGGTCACATGCTCTGCACTCACACTTTGCCTTTATTTGTGGAAATTTATTAAACAGGGCGTGTCCCCACAAAGTAACTTTAAACATTAATTTTCTTTTATTCATTAGATATTCTAAATCTACAGTTTATTATCTTTTTAAAATAAACTGGAATTAATGTATATGCATAGCAACCAGACAGTTGTCATATTAATCATATTTATCAGTTGTTTTAATATTAGTTTTATATTTTGTTGAAAGATATATTACGGTATAGTTTAAAGCATAAAATTTGTATTTGTAGCAAAATTAGAAAAACAATACGTGGGCCATTTTTGATGCACTCTTGTTCAAATCGCTGTATCTCTCAGAATGAACTTTTGTGACACTGGACTCGTTTTGTGGTGACACGCTCCAGATTACATTCTGATAACTTGCTGTAAAACAAGATCTTGGTGGTTAGGGAGAATTCCTAAACCAGCCTGTTCTGGCAACCCTGATATGATCTGTCCTCTCTGTAACTCCTCCCCTCTCCCCTGAGCATGGGGCAGTGTGAGTCCTGCTCCAGTGGGCCTTCGGTTATTTGTGCTTGTTGCAGTTTCCATGTTTGACCACTAGGTGCAATAATAACTCGCACCATTGTTACACAACATCTAGAAAGATGAGCAAATCAACACACTGTACCATAGCAGCATATTTTAAATTATTTATTACTCAAAAGAGGTAATTAATATTTCAGCAGAGTTGTGAATGAGTTGTGAATGCTACTGGGATTGGGAATAAGAGTAGTGAAGAAACGTCTGTCTCTGTTTTGAGGATATTATCACAGCTACAGCGGGTCATTGGGGCAGCAGTGTGAAGCATGTGGCCACTTTACATCTGATGACAGAGTGCCAAAATATTTACCCACAAATTTCATTCAAGGCCAAATTTTATGACAGTGACAAAAGCCTCCATGTGTTATTGGGCTTTCCTGCCTGTAAATAACACAACCCACGCACTTCCTCTGCAGCCCTGACACCTCTCCCTTCCTGCAGCATCACTCAGGATGGCAGTGGCACCTGCGTAAACAGGTTTCAGGAGAATGTGGAGCGACACTTGACTGTACTTGACCTTTTTTGGGCTGCGATGAGTAACGTATCTTGCAGGAAATATGGTGCAACAGGAACTTCCAGAGAAAATCAGGAGAATAATGATATGCTGAAGGATTTGGCAGCGGTGACACAGGTTTTAGTGAGGATAACACACCTCCACAAGGGCAGGAACATGCGAGTGTTCGGACCTAAAAGAGCTGAAAGGTTTCCGGAGGTGAAGGTTAGGGTTAGGTTCAAATGGAGCATTAATTAGATTTGTTAATTAGCTGTGTTAATTATTATATCAATGGAAGGTCTTTACAAAGATAGTATGACGTGTGTGTGTGTGTGTGTGTGTGTGTGTGTGTGCGCGCGTGCGAAACAATACTTCAAATGACATAACGTGAATCATTTTCAGGAACTCAATCCAGATCATTGATTCAGAATGAATAGGAACATGTTTCTTGTTAAATCACTTCAACATTAAGAGGCGTTCCTGTGGAAAACTGTGTTCCTTTTCTTGTTTTTGAAATAACCTCTGTCGATGTGCCTTGGGGACGTTCTGGACTTTTCAAAGTGGACTGATATTTTTAAAATGGTACCACCCCCTCATTAACATATAACTTCCCACAGCAATCTGAATTGAGCAGATGGTTCCGTGCTGATTCTGTTGGAGTCGAGCGCCAGTCTGCAAACTGTAATTAAATCGTTTAAAATTTTTAAATTAAATGTTAAATGCTGTACTGGAGATTGTAACAGCTTCCTCCTTTCGGATGGAACCATCATTCACCTGCATGAACAGTCAAAGCCATCAGGTAGCATGAGCTGGTCAGCTAACGCTAACATTCTTTCCGTGATACTAAATTGATATAACACATAGTTTGACGTACACAGTTTTTTTCTGCTGCTTTATCTGAATTGTCCACAGTGTTGGAGTAAACACTAACGTTATGCTGTTTTTCAGCACTTCAGGCAGCTAGATGTTGCTGGTTGTGGTTAGCTTAGCATGCTAGCTTACTCAGTGTTTGGCATGTGATGTAACACACAGGCTGTGGAAATACCGGATGCTAAAATCTGGATGCCATCATAAAAACAGCAACGATAACATGAAGACTGTAGCAGGACTATTCTGTGGGTGTGGCTGACAGAGCTTAGCCAATCAGAGTGAAGCTATTTCCCTAGATTAGGGATAAAATTAGCTCATGTTTAAAGTCATTAAAATTCTGTAAAGCTGCTTTGCAACAAACAATGTCTGACAATCTTAACAATGTCTATTGTTAAGAGCGCTATAAAAATAAACTTGACTATTTACATATTCAATATTTAAAGGCACAGACACAAAATCAGCCTGTTTTCTCCTGAAGGTTTTCATATCCTGCTACAGCAATGTGAGAAAAAGATCCAAGATGCTTTTTCAGTTAAAAAAAAGTCACAAACTTTTTATAAAAGCGTCTGAGGGAATGATATGAAATACTGAGAAAGTGGACGGGAGGTCTTCTTTAAAACCAGGCTGTGTCGAGTTGTTTCTGCCTTGTGTCTGTGTGGGGCTTAGCGTCGACAGTCGGCTCCTCGGTTCCCTGATCCAGCTATAAATAACAGTTTGAAAAGGATTTTTATAGCTTCAGGTAGAAATATCTTGTTTTTGTTCCAACTGACTGATGGAGAATTGAGCAGCACAATGGAGAGATAAAGACCGCTTTACATCACGTTTGTTTTTAGATGTAATTTTATCTTTTGTGAGATATTATCTCTTTATTTGGTCTTCCATCTCTGTGTGTGGATGTGATGTGGAACCTGTATGTCATCGCCGTTCCCTCTGTGATGAAAGACTGCAGTTTGCACATGACTCTGTTCACCTGGGACTAATGGGGGCGAGTTACATGGAACACTTTACATATTTTCTGTTTACAGTCTGAGATCACTGTCAGGAACCAGACGATGAGACACTCCCTCCCTCTCCCGCCCTCTCTGTCTCTCCCTCTCTCTCTGTCTCCTCTGTCTCTCTCCCTCCCTGTCTCCCTCTGTCTCTCTCTCCCTGTCTCTCTCTCTCCCCTCTCTCTCCCTGTCTCTCTCTCTCTCCCTGTCTCTCTCTCCCCTCTCTCTCTGTCTCTCTCTCTGTCTCTCTCTCTCTCCCTGTCTCTCTCTCCCCTCTCTCTCTGTCTCTCTCTTGTATTTTTCTGTTGATTAAACCGTTTATTCCTTCCATTGTTCACTGTGTAAAATTACAGAATAAGTGATTACCTTCAAGTTTAATGAATTTCACAATCTTCCTACTTTCATTATATATAATAATCTGTGGGGCGGCACGGTGGTGTAGTGGTTAGCGCTGTCGCCTCACAGCAAGAAGGTCCTGGGTTCGAGCCCCGGGGCCGGCGAGGGCCTTTCTGTGCGGAGTTTGCATGTTCTCCCCGTGTCCGCGTGGGTTTCCTCCGGGTGCTCCGGTTTCCCCCACAGTCCAAAGACATGCAGGTTAGGTTAACTGGTGACTCTAAATTGAGCGTAGGTGTGAATGTGAGTGTGAATGGTTGTCTGTGTCTATGTGTCAGCCCTGTGATGACCTGGCGACTTGTCCAGGGTGAACCCCGCCTTTCGCCCGTAGTCAGCTGGGATAGGATCCAGCTTGCCTGCGACCCTGTAGAACAGGATAAAGCGGCTAGAGATAATGAGATGAGATGAGATAATAATCTGTGTGTGGGGTGGTGGTGGTGGTTATTTCTCTTATACCACAACAATTACAGATTTTATATTTATTAAAAACATTATCATACAATTTATCTGTTTATAGTTACATTTAATTTCTTGTAAAAGGGGTGTGTGTGTGTGAGAGAGAGATTGAGAGACAGAGAGAAAGAGTGTGTGTGTGTGTGTGTGTGTGTGTGTGTGTGTGTGTGTGTGTGTGTGAGCTTGTGTCCTCACTGATGTTACAGCAGTGATAAACAGTTGTTCCCTCACCAGCCTCTCTCTGTTCTCTGTCTTGAAATGAATAAGAAATAAAAACCCACATCTTGTCCTCTTTTGTTCCTGAGAAACTGCAATGAAGCATCTCATCTCATTATCTGTAGCCACTTTATCCTTCTACAGGGTCGCAGGCGAGCTGGATCCTATCCCAGCTGACTACGGGCGAAAGGCGGGGTACACCCTGGACAAGTCGCCAGGTCATCACAGGGCTGACACATAGACACAGACAACCATTCACACTCACATTCACACCTACGCTCAATTTAGAGTCACCAGTTAACCTAACCTGCATGTCTTTGGACTGTGGGGGAAACCGGAGCACCCGGAGGAAACCCATGCGGACACGGGGAGAACATGCAAACTCCGCACAGAAAGACCCTCGCCGGCCACAGGGTTCAAACCCGGACCTTCTTGCTGTGAGGTGACAGCGCTAACCACTACACCACCGTGCCGCCCTAAAGTGTATTTGTTTTACATAAATAAATAACTTAACAGCATCATTTTCTCTGGATTGTATCCAGGTTCTTATTTTTGTTGGTTTTTTTTTTGTCCCAGGCCCAGTTTAATGTCTCTCATATAAAAAGCTGCATTGCAGCAGACACACACACACACACACACACACACACGTACGTTCAGCTCGTCTCCTGAAGGCTCAGATCTCTCTCACTGATGGTCTCACCTTGTTTGGCTCTGCACTCCAGTGGGATCGCAGTGTTTACATGACTCAAACAAAGCCGGGTTACAGAGAGCGCTCGCTTCAGACAGACAAACACAACACCGAGCAGAGAGATAAAGACGAGATAAAGAGCATCAGTGATAGACAGAGAGCCTTCACCTGACTGAGAGTTCACCAAGAGGGGAATACAGGACATCTCAGAACAGATGGACTACAGAAAACCATACAGAGAGAGAGAGAGAGAGAGTTTGAGACTTCAAAGACCCACAGTAATATCCTCTCTCTCTCTCTCTCTCTCTCTCTCTCTCTCTCTCTGTGAAGTGTATTAAACATCTCGAACACGTGGCTGAGGAACACACCAGATGTTTCTGTAATATTTCTGCAGTGTCAGCGCTTTGTAACGGTATAACAGTTGTAATAGTTGGTAAGTTGCTGTGGTGTCAGAGGAATAAACCACTCAAGGATGTGCTGTTAGAGGAAAATAATCAACTTCAGGCTGGGAACAGTAATTCTGCCTCATCACACACTGATTAATAGTAAAGATGTTTCTCTCAGACCAGATGGAGAGAGGTTCTGCGAAAAAATCACAGCCAGTTATTTACGAGCTTGTGGCAGATTAGAAGTAAAACCTGTAATACAGACCAGACACAAGACAGGATGGGACATACTGTAAAAGGTGTGTACGTGTGTGTTTGAGGCCTGAAAGGCCCACAGTAATGTCCTTATCTTCATTACGACGTTGTTCTGAGGAACCTCATTGTAAAGCTTTTGTTGTGAGATGTCTGGAGGCGATCAGTGTGCGAGTGTGAGCCGTGAACTCACTCTTACAGAGGATCACACCTGGGGATGAACCTGAAGCTTCAATAAAACTTCTTCCCTCCTCCAGGGTTGTGTCTGTCTGCGTCTCTATTCAAGAGAAAATTTACTTCACAATCTATCATACACCTGTTTTTTTTTAAATTCTTGTTTCTTTTTATCTTATTATTTATAGAAAATTTTATTTTGCTATTATAATAATAAAAAATAAAATGAATGCATTTCCGGCTCACAGGCTGGAGGAGGTCGGATCCAGGAACGGCAAGCCTAGAGTTCTGGCTGGGTTCCACCCAGTGTGAGCGAGAGACTCTTACAAGAAAGACAAAAGTCTCAGGTCTTAAAAACAATCAATCTTTCTTCTCCATTTCCTGTTTTGAGTTGGAAAACATGGCATGGTGGAGTGCTCAGGTTTTACTGATGATGCTGCAGAAGATCTTGGCTAGGTCCATGACCATGTCCTCCAACATTCTCGGAACATCTGATCTCCCTGCAGCACTGTGCACCGTCCCATCAGCACTGTTTCACTTGGACGAGTTGGACATTCTTTCAACAAGATAAAGGCCTGAGACGCACCTCAGAGATGTGCAAGAATTTTCTGAAGCACAAGAAGATGAAAGTTCAAATAAATGTCCTGGATTGACTCCAGAACCTCCACCAAACTGAATAAAAAAAAAACATGAATGTGCTGTAGAAGTGCTGATGATCACAAAATGTGTTGAAGAATCCAAGAACCTCGAATTAATCTCAGAAATTACTGACATTTTATTTATTTTATTTCCTGGAACTGGATTCACTCACAGGGGTCATGGTCTGTCTCGTCTCGTCTTCTTCCGCTTTATCCGGGACCGGGTCGCGGAGGCAGCAGTCTAAGCAGGGAAGCCCAAACTTCCCTTTCCCCAGACACCTCGGCCATCTCCTTGGGAAGAACACCGAGGCGTTCCCAGGCCAGCCGAGAGACATAGTCCCTCCAGCGTGTCCTGGGTCTTCCCCGGGGCCTCCTCCCGGGGGGACATGCCTGGAACACCTCCACGTATGGTCATGGTCTGGTTTGTTTTAAAAACAGACTTTCCAACAAGTTTGCCATGTTTATATTTTTATATTAACTCTACAAAAAAAATAGTAAAAATATCCAGGACATAAACGAAGCCAAACGCATCTCATTCTGACAGGAATTGCAATCATCTTATTTTCATTGCATTAAGTTCATTTCTCAATATTTATCTCTCATGTCAGCCTCGAAAATGCTTCCAATGAGCAAAATGAACTCCTGAATTAAAAAGGTTTCAGGTTTTAAAGTTGAAAAATGACTAGAAATCAGTTTAATATTATAATTCAATTCAGTTCTATAGTACAGTATTCTATAGAGATATTTAAGAAACTTTAACTTTCTAATAATGTCATAATTTTACACCTTTCACATAATTAGTGTTTAATAATGGGATTAATGATCTTATACAGTACCAATCACAAATGTGGACACGCCTTCTCATTCTTTATTTTTATTAATTAAAAGTCACTTCCTATATTAAAGTAATGATGGATGTCGTTTCTCTTTAGTTGTTTGGTTCTTGACATAATATGGATTACTACAGTTGTGGATGGAATAGGGCTATTTTATTATTTGTATATTTATTATTTACTGTTTGAGCTCAAGCACATTAAGAAGGTAAGAAACTCATCCACTAATGACCTTCTGACGAGACACAGCTGTTAATTGAAGAGCGTTCCAGATGACTCCCTCATGAAGCTGGTTAAGAGAATGACAGTAGTGTGTAAAGCGTCATCAAGGGAAACACTGGATACACTGAAGAATCTAAAATATCAAACAGATTTTTGTTTAACACTTTTTTTTTGTTTACAACATAATTCCTGACATGATCCAGATGTTATTTCATAGTTTTGATGTACTCAGTTTTGTAGAAAACAGTCACAATACAGAAACACATGAATAAGTAGAGCATAGAGTAGGGGTGTACAAACTTTTGACTGGTGCTGTATTTGTTGATCACAAAATGAGAAGGACATTGGAGGACTTGTTTGAGTGAAAGCTCAGGAATGTGACTGTGAGATGACGGTGCTTTTCTTTCTTGACTTGTCTACAGGAACAGAGAACGTGATTAAGGCGTGTCAGGAGCTCGGGGTCCAGCACCTGGTCTACACCAGCAGCATGGAGGTGGTAGGACCCAACGTCAAGGGAGATGCCTTCATCAGGTGGGTGTGTTCTACCTGTAACATTCCATAACCCTGAAGTTGTGTTAGCCCGTCTGAAAGTGTTACATCAACAACATCTTACAGAAAACAATAAAAAACCCACAAATCCCCTGAAACCCTTTTCTTATTAATCACATGTCTGTGAATGTCAGACTGACAGACAGACAGAAGGACATCTCCCAGACGTGGTTCTGCTTGTTTCATGTGCTGGACACGTGCTAGCATCATGTTAAGTGACTAGCACACACCATTCTTTGCCAGCTAGCTACCAGCCCACTCTTCTTTACTGCTCTTTTTTCTGTTAAATGTTTTCAGATTGTTCCTTGATCTCTTCTCACAGTGTTCACTGTTCCCTCTTTTCCCTGAGAAGCTAATTCAGGATAATTGTAGTGATTTGTATCAAGTTTTGGCATGAAATAAAAGTCACTATAACTAAAAACATGAAACTGGAGTCAGAATCCTGTTGAAGCCCTCGAGCGATTGTGTGATGGCGTCAGCGTTTGGTTTGCTCACTGTTAAATTACTTCCATCATTAGCGAGTGTGATGTTCAGCCTCATACCTGCAGAGATCATGAAGCAGATGTTGGATGCTGGACAGCATGTCCCGGCCGACTGACTGTATTCTGGGAGAACTCGCTCACAGTCAGGGTCTCGATGGTGGCTACAGCTTTGTTACTATAGAAACAGTGACGTATTAGAACGAGGGTGTTAATTATAAATAAAGCTGTCATTAGCAGCTGCGCTCCAGTCAGAGCTGCTGTAAGAGAGAATTAATTACCACCTTCTGACCAATTAGAGCCCAGAACTCAGCGGAGTGGTGTAACGGTGTTTAGCAGGAGCTGGACATGCAGCCGAGATGAAGAACAATGCTTTTCTGCCTCCAGGAGAGAAGGAGGGGTTCCCTCACATCCCGAAGGAAACACTGCGGAGAGATAATGAGGCGGATGAAAAACAGACACTGAGTTCTGACTCCATGATGGAATTAAAATGCTTTTAAATCCTGGTTGATAAGATAAGATAAGATAAGATAAGATAAGATAAGATAAGATAAGATAAGATAAGATAAGATAAGATCAAGTCAAGTCAACTTTATTGTCAAATACGCTATACATGCTCAACATACAGCACAGATGAAATATCAGTCCTCTCTGACCCACGGTGCAAACAGGCAATGCAATAAATAAAAATAGAATAATTGAAAAAAACAAACAATATAAACAGTATAAACACTCTAGATAGGAACTAGACGTAGACTAAACACACACACACACACACACACACACACACACACACACACACACACACACACACACACATAAATTGGTTCAAATAACCAAACAGTCAAGGGCACAGTCAAGATAAGATAATATAAGATAATATAAGATAAGTCTTTGTCATTGTCACTTTTCCAAAGGTACAGCAAAATTGAAGGTGCTGTTGACTTATTATGAGTTATAGAAAGAAAAAAAGAAGGGAAATAAAAAAGGGAGAACAAATAAAGTATAAAAATAAATAGTAAAGTATACAGAGTTGCACTGGTAAAATGGTATAAATAGAATATAAACAGAAATCTATTGTATGGTTCTACATGTACATGGATTGCACTTAAAATAGTACGAACAGAATTGTTTTGGCTCTGTATGTACACAGATTGCACAAATTGCACATTGGCCAAGAATAGTTCTATTGCACATTTGAGTTTAAAGCCATGATTGCTTTGGGATAAAAACTGTTTTTAGGCAGTTTGTCCTGCTTTTCATTGCTCTGTATCTCTTGCCTGATGGCAAAAGCTGGAAGAGACAATGACCGGGGTGTGAAGAGTCTTTTGAAATGTCCATTGCTTTCCTGCGGCATCTGGAGGTGTAAATCTGTTCCAGGGTGGGGAGGGGGCAGCCTATTGTTTTCTCTGCTGCCCTAACGACCCTGTGGAGCGCCTTCTTCTCTGAGGATGTGCAGCTGCCGTACCATAAGCACAGTCCGTACGTGAGCACACTCTCTATGGAGCAGTGATAGAAGGCCCGGAGCAGATTTTGGGGGAGACAGTTCTTTCTGAGGATTCTCAGAAAGTACAGTCTCTGCTGCACCTTCTTCAGCAGCTCCTTGGTGTTGGCACTCCAGGTTAGGTCGTTCTCCAGTTCAATGTTGAGAAACCTGAACACCGGGACCCTCTGCACACAGGCCCTGTTGATGATGAGTGGCTGGATGTCAGCTTTGTTTTTCCTAAAGTCAATAACCAGCTCCTCTATTTTGGTGGTGTTGAGGAGCAGATTGTTGACTTTGCACCACTCTGACAGCCGCTCCACCTCGTCCCTGTATTCTAGCTCACCCTCCTCGCCCGAGATGAGTCCGACCACAGTCATGTCATCTGCGAACTTTACAATCTTGTTGTTAATGTGGGTGGAGACACAGTCATACGTGTAGAGGGTGTAAAGGAGTGGGCTAAGTACACAACCCTGTGGCAAGCCGGTGTTCAGGCTGAGAGCAGTGGAGGTGTGGGAACCCAGCCTGACCCTCTGTGAGCGGCCTGACAGAGAGTCGAATATCCAGTTGCAGGTGAGTGGTGGAACCCCAAGGTCCGCCAGCTTGGACACCAGTCGTTGTGGAAGGATGGTGTTAAACGCCAAGCTGAAGTCCACAAAGAGCTCCCCTGCTGCTCCAAGTGGGTCAGTGCAGCGTGAAGCGCTGTGAATACAGTATCCTCCATGGATCTCTTTGCTTTATAAGCAAATTGAAGAGAGTCCAGCTCAGCAGGCAGGCAGGCAAGGATATGACTCCGCACCAGTTTCTCAAAGCACGTCATTCAGGGTCTTGATGTTAGTTTTTTTGGCAGCAGTACAATGGTTGAGGACTTAAGGCAGGATGGGACAATGGCCTGAGACAGGGACTGGTCAAAAATCCTTATGAAGACTCCAGCCAGTTGATCCGCACAGTCTTTCAGCACCCGTCCCGTCACACCGTCGGCAGCTTTCGCAGCCTTCCTTGGGTTCACCTTCCTCATCACCCGCCTCACCTCACACTCCTCTACTGTGAGTGTGAGGCTGCTGTGGACAGGCAGCTGTGATGGAACTGCTGTTGATGTCACCTCAAAGTGGGCAAAGAAGATATTCAGCTCCTCTACCAGAGAAGAGTCTCCCTCCGTGGGCGGGGGGTTGCTGGATCTGTAACTGGTGATGTGCTGGACACCCTGCCACACCTGCCTGGTGTTGTTGCTCCTGAGCTGGTCCTCTATCCTCCTTCTGTATGTTGCCTTGGCCTCACGGATGCCTCTTTTCAGATTGGCTCTAGCTGCACTGTAGAGTGTTATCCCCCAACCTGAAAGCAGTGTTCCTGGCTTTCAACAGGCTTCGGACCTCCTTTGTCATCCAGGGCTTCCTGTTGGGATAAATCCTTATATGTTTGTCCCTGGTGACATTGTCTGTGCAGAACCTGATGTAATCCAGGACTGCTGTAGTGTGGTTCTCCAGGTCCTGGTGAGCAAAAATCTCCCAGTTGGTTCTTTGGAAGCAGTTCTGTAGCTGGAGGGAGGCATCCTCAGGCCATGTGCTAACAGTCCGGGCCATAATGGGAGCTTGTTTCCGGAGGGAGGTGTATGCAGGGATCAGAAGCAGGGACATGTGATCAGACTGGCCAAGATGTGCTAGGGGTTTAGCCCTGTAGGCCCATCTGATGTTTGTGTACAACTTGTCCAGTGTTTTTTCTCCCCTGGTTGTACACTTTATGTGTTGATGGAATACATGAATACATGAGATCCAGACACGGGAACGGGAACAGAAACACAGATGCTTATCTTCAAACCAAGCAGAAACATTTCATCAAATTCTCCTCCAAAGGAAAAAAAAAAATTTAAACCTCCTGCTTTCCATCTCTCTCTCTTTCTCTCTTCCCCCCTCTCCCCCCCTTCATTTAATTCTCCATGGAAACGTGAGGCCTATTACTGGTATGTGTCTCGAACACGTGGCTCACGAGAGCAACAGATGTTTACAACACACACACGTGAATGGTTTTGCGCTCGGGTTTCTGTCGGTGGGGGGTTTATAACATCAATGAAGAGTTTATAACATCAATGAAGCTGACTTTATGTTAAAACTGTTAATGTTATAGTCAGGCTGTCTGTTGTTGCCCAAATGAGGGTGGGTTCCCTTTTGAGTCTGGTTCCTCTCGAGGTTTCTTCCTCATGTTGTCTGAGGGAGTTTTTCCTTGCCACCCTCGCCACAGGCTTCATCACTGGGGATCGATTAGGGATAAAATTAGCTCATGTTTAAAATCATTCAAATTCTGTAAAGCTGCTTTGCGACAATGCCTATTGTTAAAAGTGCTTTACAAATAAACTTCACACACACACACACACACACACACACACACACACACACACACACACACACACACACACACACAGACCATGTTTTTAATGATGCCTCAGAACCCTAAGAACCCCTTAAACGAATGAGTTTCATTCAGCGACATGATTTTTAGGATGATGTTTGAATGATGTGCTTCAGGCTGTGTGTTTGCGACTCAGCCATGATGTTTTCCTGCTGGTGTTTATTCACCAAGCTGAAGATGGAGAGCTGTTCAGTCAGTGTTATTTGTAAAGAATAAAAGCATTCAGATTCAATTCAAAGTTAAAATTAAGAGAAAGTTCATGTGTTGAATCTGGTGCTTTAAAGCAATAAAACCCCTCGTGCTCTAGAAACCCTGCTGCGGAGTTGGAACAATGAGTGGAATGTTCCTGGAATGTTCCAGAGAAATCAATCTCTCGGTTTATTCTAGAAAGGCGCCTCTGTATCTTTAGATTTTCTCTACACACACACACACACACACACACACACACACACACACACACACACAAATGTAGTATATTATACACGCTTATGTAAATATGGCAATAAAGTATGTGCCCCTCTGACCATCACACCCCTATGTCCATTTTCTATGTTGTGTTTCCGGTTGAGAGTACGTAGTGCGCGAGTTTGCTGCCTCTTTTCCCCGGCGTTTTCTTTCTTTTTTTTGTTTTCTTTAACTGTGCTTCTGATTTTTTGGCAACGTATTATCCATTTTTTTTCTTTTTGGTTAATTTCGGACTCTTCTTGCTTGGTTTTGACACCGGCTTTTTGCAATCACCTGTAGCTAACCCGCCTGTGAGCCCCGCTTTCTTTCCACCCACTTGACTTCAGCAGTGGTGAGTGAGTTTCCACCTTTCACTATGCTGCTGTCTGTTTTATGTGCTGGTTAGTCAAATTGCTTTCCTGCACTGTACTCTGGGTGGAACCGCTGGTGTTTTGGCTACGTTTATGAGCGGTGTTAGGCTAGGTGGCTTTGCACCTTACATTGGACTGCGTCTGTCCATCTGTTTTTGGATCGTGACTGTGGGTCTGGGTGTTGGTTTTGTGGCCCGGGCTTTTACCCATGTTTTACACCTACTCGCCGGAGGAATTAAAAAGCCTTATTGCGCGGCACCGCTTGGATTCCACGGTATTTAATCTGTGCCGCTCTATTGGAGTCGCGCGCTGCCCTCGGTACATTCACTGCTCTCCGACTGCTCATTATGCTTCGGAGTCTTCCATACCCATCATATGGACTCACAATCGGATTGCCAAGGTCAACAAGAACGCTCATGGAGTTAATCACGGTGTTCTTCGCTCACTTGGGAAACTGCAATGTTCTGCTGTCTCTGAATTGTCACCTGTGTTTCCTGCGAAGATTGGCCTTTTAAACTCCCGCTCCATCACCAACAAAGCGTCACTCATTAATGACCTAATTATCCAAAAGACCCTGGACATACTTCTGCTGGTGGAAACATGGCAACAGGCTGAGGACTACCTACATTTAAATATATCTTCACCATCTGGATACACACACACATCAAAGCCCCGTCTCACAGGGAAGGGTGGAGGTCTCGCTGCAGTTTTCTGATGTGGTTTGAAACTTAAAGAGATTGTTTTTCATGATGTCACATCCTGTGAATATCTGGCTTTGAAATCCTCCACTCCCACACCGTTGTTGCTGATCTTAATCTATCGACCTCCCAAATCACCACCATCTCTTTTTCTGTCTGAACTAAATGAACTGCTAACTGTAGCCTCATCTGTCTGTTCTGCCGTCATTCTTCTGGGTGACTTTAACATTCATGTTGACGCTAGTTGCTCCCTGACTGATGAGCTCTTGACTGTCTTTGAATGGTTTGGTTGAACTCAGCATGTTGACTTTCCCACACATAATCCTGGTCATATACTTGACTCGCTTTGCTCTACTGGTACAAAAATTGTATCTGTATCGGGTTCTGATGGAGGTTTTACTGACCACAAGTTGATTGAGCGTTGTCTCAGTTTGCCTTCTTCTAAACTTCCTCTGCGTTCTACTGTCTCTCTCCGTAATCTTTCTTCTATTGATGTGCATTCTTTCTCTGCCTCTCTCCTCTCTTCTTTTTGTAAATGTGCTGAGGTTTCCTCTCCTGATGATACAGTTGCTATTTACAATAATACTATATCTAACACACTTAACACTTTCGCTCCCCTTAAAACTAGACAGGTCTCTGCGAATCGCGCCTCTCCTTGGTTCACCTCTGAGCTTAGGGCCATGAAGGCCAAGGGAAGGCGGCTAGAGCGCCTTTATAAGAAAACTGGCCTCACTATTCATCTTTCACTCTTCTCTGAACACATCACAAAGTATAAGGATGCTCTTAATGCTGCTCGATCCTCCTACTATGCTAACATCATTAAGAGTGGCAACTATAGACCCAAAACTCTGTTTAATACAATAAATAAACTTCTTCAGCCTCCTTCCTCAACCACTCCCAGCTCTCCTGCTCAGTGTCAGGCTTTTTTGGATTTTTTCAAGGATAAAATTGACAGTATTTACCAACACTTTCATTCTGAAATTCACTCTTCTGTCCCGCTAGTAGCTCTTTCTCATAAAGCTGACTGCTGTCTCTCTGCTTTCTCTCCTGTTGATTCTTCTAAAGTATCGGAACTCATGACTAAGTCCTCCTCCTCCTCATGTCTGCTGGACCCGGCACCCACTGTACTTCTTAAATCCTGTGTATCTGCTATCTCCCCTTATATTGCTCATATGATTAATCAGTGTTTTGCTTTAGTCACTGTTCCCACCTCCCTCAAAATTGCTTCAGTTGCACCAATACTAAAGAAACCTGGTCTAGATTCTCTTTCACTGTCCAATTACAGACCCATTTCAAATCTCCTTTTCCTAGCTAAGGTAATGGAGAGAGTTGTAGCCTCTCAGCTTCATACTTTCCTTGCTCGTAATGATCTCTATGAACCCTTTCAGTCAGGCTTTCACAATCTGCACAGCACTGAATCTGCTCTCTTAAGAGTTGTTAATGACCTCCTGCTCTCAACTGATGCTGGTCATCTCAATGTCCTTGTTCTCTTGGACCTCACAGCTGCCTTTGACACCGTACATCATGAGAGACTCATTTCCAGACTATCTTCTTTTGGTATTACTGGCTTAGCTTTATCCTGGTTTCAGTCATATCTAGCAAACAGGCAACAGTTTATTTC
This sequence comes from Neoarius graeffei, assembly GCF_027579695.1. Taxonomy (NCBI): domain Eukaryota; kingdom Metazoa; phylum Chordata; class Actinopteri; order Siluriformes; family Ariidae; genus Neoarius; species Neoarius graeffei. Next base: position 66,286,740 of record NC_083588.1, on the reverse strand, counting down.
TATTGGTGTTCATAAATCATCCACTGCTACTGTTGCTCAAGGTGTGCCTCAGGGTTATGTCCTTGGTCCCCTTCTTTTTATATTATATGTTTCTCCTATAGGCCAGATTATTCGTAACCATGGCCTTAACTTTCATTGTTATGCTGATGATATTCAAATCTACATCACTATCACCCCTTCCATAGCCTCTGTTCAGCTGCTAAGGACTTGCATCACTGACCTTAAGCAATGGCTGCATAAGAACTGCCTTAAACTTAATGCTGGCAAAACGGAGGTTCTATTAGTAGGTACCAAAAGACAGGTTCAGAATTTCTCCAGTTTTACTATTGATGTTGATGGTGTGTCTATTCATCCTTCCCAAGTTATAAAAAACCTTGGAGTTCTCTTTGACTCCACCCTTACGTTTGAACCCCATCTTAAACTCATTACTAAGAATGCTTGCATGTCTCCGCCCTTTTCTCTTGGAAACTGATGCTAAAATGTTGGTCAGTGCATTTATTTTTTCTTGTCTTGACTATTGGAATTCTCTCTTTTATGGTCTCCCTGCCACATTGCTCAATCGCCTGCAGTCCATCCAAAACTCAGCAGCAAGAGTCCTCACACTCCCCAAGCGCACTGCTCACATCACTCCTGTTTTACAGCAACTGCACTGGTTGCCAGTTATCGCTCGGATCAAATACAAAATCTTGCTTTTAACCTATAAAGCTCTTCATGGTTTCGCCCCTTCCTATCTCTGTGAGCTAATTCATTTGTACTGTCCCTCCCGCTCCCTCAGATCTTCTGTCTGTGGACTTCTGACTGTTCCACGTTTTAAACTGGCATCTATGGGTGGCAGATCATTTAGTGTTGCTGCTCCTAAACTTTGGAACTCGTTACCACAATCGCTTCGTGACTGTTCCACTCTCTCTTCCTTCAAAGCTAACTTGAAAACTTTTCTCTTGACCTCACATTATTCTTCCTAGTTTTTTTTTTGGTGGTAACTCTTGTGTAAAGCATCCTTGGGTTTGTGAAAGGCGCTATATAAATTGAACTTATTATTATTATATGTCCTTGTCCTCATCCCAAAGGTGCTCAGTGGGGTTGAGTTCAGTCAGGGCTCTGTGCAGGGCTCAGTCAGGGCTCTTCTTCACTCCAACCTTCACACACCACGTCTTCATGGAACTCTTGTGCTTTATGCACAGCTGCATTGTCATGCTGGAACACGTTTGGGCCTCATAGTTCCAGATTCGTGGTCACAGTTTGGAGAAGAAGCACATATAGATATAATGCTCAGGGGTGCATATACTTTTGTAGATAACTTTAGGCACAGCAGTGCTGGATTCCGGATTTTAAGATGTTGATATGGTGAAGTTTTCTGTAAGGAGGCATTTACAGTGCTGAGCGTAAATGAGTGCACCCCCTTTGAAAAGTAACATTTTAAACAATATCTCATTGAACACAAACAATTTCCAAAATGTTGACAAGACAAAGTTTAATATGACATCTGTTTAACTTATAATGGGAAAGTAAGGTTAATAATATAACTTAGATTACACATTTTTCAGTTTTACTCAAATTCGGGTGGTGCAAAAATGAGTACACCCCACAACAAAAACTACTACATCTAGTGCTTTGTATGGCCTCCATGATTTTTAATGACAGCACCAAGTCTTCTAGGCATGGAATGAACAAGTTGGCGACATTTTGCAGCATCAATCTTTTTCCATTCTTCAACAACGACCTCTTTTAGTGACTGTCTTGTCAACATTTTGGAAATTGTTTGTGTTCATTGAGATATTGTTTAAAATGTTACTTTTCAAAGGGGGTGCACTCATTTATGCTGAGCACTGTATTTCACGTTAAAGGAGGGAGTCTCCAGTGTCAGTCCCAGTTTGCGGTCAGGGCACTGTTCTGCTGCATGATGCTGAAAATCCTGCTGTCATTCCACTGGCACCAGTGACTTCTCAGTCAAAACATCAACACTTCCTGAACAGTGCACTAACAGGGTGTGGCTCTGGATGTATGTCGTAGTCCAGGATTAGCTACACAATCTCAAAAACAGCATGTCAAGTCAAGTTTATTTGTATCGCGCTTTTAACAAAAGACATTGTTGCAAGGCAGCTTTAGAGAATTTGAATGATTTTAAACATGAGCTAATTTTATCCCTAATCTATCCACAATGATGAAGCCTGTGGCGACGGTGGCAAGGAAAAACTCCCTCAGACGACATGAGGAAGAAACCTCGAGAGGAACCAGACTCAAAAGGGAACCCACCCTCATTTGGGTGAAAACAGACAATGTGATTATAACATTTTTAACAGTTTTAACATGAAGTCAGTTTCGTTGATGTTATAAACTCTTCATTGATGGAAACTTGAGTGCAAAACTGTTCATGACAACTGCAGTCCTAAAGTTAGCAAGTCAACTGTAGTCCTCAGCCATAAAAGCATTACTGTAAGAGTCCAGAGCGTCCTCCAGGTGTAACTTTCAACTGTCCACATGGGGCCGTCCTCCACAGGAGCGATGTGATGAGACTCCAGCCAGACACAGGGCACCAGGATGGATCAGGCAGGTCCGAGGAGCAGAAGAGGTTCAGCATCTCAATCTCATGGTTGGCATGTAACTCAGAGGGACAGATGGGGGGGAGAGAGAGAAAACACAGGTTGTTAGGTATGCCCAATGTCACCTGAATAAGTAGGAACAGTATACATTTTGCACTGAGTACAAGCAGGGACTCTGGCAAAACTAACTATGACAGCATAACTAAAAGGGGAGAGCCAGAAGGCAACACAGGCATGAGGGACATAAAGCAGCAGCCACTACACCGTCAACACACTCGAGTGAGCAAGCGAGTGGGGACTGACAGCATCCATACATCCCAGTTTACCAAAACACTCTGTCTGAGGATCCTCCAGATCTACTCCTTTACCTCATAAACACCATTAACACAAGGCTTGACTAAACAGATATGTTTTCAGCCGAGACTTAAACGCTGAGACTGTGTCTGATTCCCGAACACTACTTGGAAGGCTGTTCCATAACTGTGGGGCTTTGTAAGAAAAGGCTCCGCCCCCGATGTAGCCTTCACTATACGAGGTACCAGCAGATAGCCTGCACCTTTTGACCTAAGTAGGCATGGCGGGTCATAGAGGAGCAGAAGTTCACTCAGGTACTGTGGTGCGAGACCATTCAGTGCTTTAAAGGTCAATAGTAGTATTTTATAATCAGTACGAAATTTGATTGGGAGCCAATGCAGTGTGGATAAGACAGGGGTGATGAGGTCATATCTTCTAGTTCTAGTAAGGACTCTTGCTGCTGCATTTTGAACTAACTGGAGCTTGTTTATGCACTTATTGGAACATCCAGACAGTAAGGCATTACAATAATCCAACCTGGAGGGAACGAAAGCATGAACTAGTTTTTCCACGTTGTGTAGTGACATTAAATTTCTTATCTTAGCAATATTTCTGAGATGAAAGAAAGCTATCCAGGTAATGTTATCAATGTGAGTTTCGAATGAAAGACTGGGGTCAATAATCACTCCGAGGTCTTTTACTGCTGCACGTGAAGAAACAGAAAGGCCATCCAGAGTTACTGTGGAATCAGAAAACTTACTTCTAGCTGCATGTGGTCCGAGTACAAGTACTTCAGTCTTGTCAGAGTTAAGCAGAAGGAAGTTAATAAGCATCCAGTGTCTAATGTCCTTCACACATTCCTCAATTCTATTAAGCTGGTGTCTCTCATCAGGTTTTGCAGAAACATACAACTGTGTGTCATCAGCATAACAGTGAAAACTAATACAATGTTTACGAATAATATCACCCAGAGGGAACATATATAAAGAAAAAAGCAGTGGACCCAAGACAGAACCTTGTGGAACACCAAACTTTACCTCAGTATGTCTAGAAAAATCACCATTTACTGTACATCAACATACTGATAGCGATCAGTTAAATAAGAGCTGAGCCAGGAGAGGGCCGTTCCCTTAACTCCCACAACATTTTCTAGTCTATCCAGAAGAATAGAATGATCAGTGGTATCAAATGCTGCACTAAGGTCAAGCAACACAAGCAGCGAGACACAGCCCTGATCAGATGCCAACAGTAGGTCGTTTACTACTTTAACCAGTGCTGTCTCTGTGCTATGATGAGGTCTAAATCCTGACTGATACATTTCATGGATGTTATTCCAGTGTAAATATGAGCATAACTGCTGTGCCACAGCTTTTTCTAGGAGCATGTGTATACATTGGCTGTTGAACCAGGCCACGCCCAAATCAGATAAATATCAAAACATGTGTAATCTCTCCAATCCCCACTTTGTGTGAAAACACACCCAGACTCGTTCCCACCCTCCACATCTCTTTTCCTTTCTTCTGATTCAGACTCCAGCTCCCTGTACGTCTCTTCTGTGTCCCACACTAACTGTCCTGACCGTCTCTTTCACACAGGGGAGATGAGGACACGCCTTACAACGTGTGTCACAACATGCCATATCCCAGGAGTAAAGCTGAGGCAGAGAAACTGGTGCTGGAAGCCAACGGTACCAAGGTACTGCACACACACACACACACACACACACACACACACACACACACACACACACACACACACACATAAAGACTTTCCTGCTGAATCTGATTCAAGCCAAGAAGAATTTTTCATTTTTGGTTTTAGTCCAAAGCGTGCTCTTCTTTTTCCACCTTTTACGTCTGTGTTGAACTCTGTCTCACTCCTTAATTTTTTTTTATTCAGAGTTTTATCCCAATTTAAATCTCAAAAAGTCCAGAATTCAAAGACTGAGAAAGAATTAATTTTTTTTCCACATTAAGCAGATTTTCTTTTGCCTCTGCTTCACAAACAGACCAAAAAATATCAAAAAGTCAGTCAAATCCTCGAGCTACGAGCAAAACTGAACTCTTCACCAGCTCTCTGTATTGTAGTTGTATTGTAGTACTTTATTGTCACCATACAAGTACAGTGAGCTGTCGTTTAGAAACAGCCCACAGATGCCCATAAAAGTAATAAGTAAGTTAAGTAGTTAAGCAATATAGATACTGTACATCAATATTTAAAATATATATAGAAAATATAGAAATCCACAATAAATATATACAATCAAATGTGCTGGTAAGGTTGAAAGTGATGATATAAAATTAAGATAATTAATAAATAGGTGCAGGGTTCAGGCATTCACTGACCAAGTTAGCAGCGCAGTAGAGGTAATTTAATGTTGGTATGGGACACATACACACACATACCCACACATACACACACATACACACACATACACACAGTTGATAAGATAAAAGTAAAGGTATAAATAGTAATAGTAATAAATAAGGTGCAAGTGAGTCATCATATTACATTATAAAGCTGTGGCCACAGAATGCAGTATAGTTACCCAGACCAATGCACAGGGTCCTATTGCACAGACCCCACTGCACAGTCCAGGAAAGCAGGGGTCAGAATCAGTAATGTCCTAGTACAGTGATCACACTATTGGACAGACACCCCCCTCCTACCCCCACCCCCACCACACACACACACACACACACACACACGCACACACACACACAGCCTGCGGCTACAGGCACACACACTTGCCTTCCAGGTTTCCCAGCCTAGGGGGACCACTGGCATCTCACAGTTCAGCACGTCCTGAAGTAATGAGGGGGGGGCAGGTGACGCATGGAGTTCAAAAGTCTGATGGCGGTGGGATAGAAACTGTTCTTCAGTCTTGTAGTGCGGCTGCGCAGCGTCCTGAAGCGTCTGCCAGATGGCAGCATGGTGAAGAGCCTGTGACCGGGGTGTGTGTGATCCTTCAGTATGTTTATTGCTCTGTTTGTGCAGCATGTGTGATGGATCCAGGGCGCAGATACGTTTTTTTGAACTGGGGGGGACAAAGCTGCCAGCAAACCAACCCCAACCCCACCATGTGTTGTGCGAGGAATATACTCTGATGCCCTCAGGGCAACGACATTACTCAGCTAAGACAAAAAAACCATCACTCCATCACTCCATCCATTAGCTTAGGCCTACTAATAAATAAAGAGTAGGAATAGAGCACATCTGTGATGTCTGGTGCTCTCATGTGCTATTTACCACTGACACGACAGGATGTCATGTGGGTTGAATATGTGTGTGTGTGTGTGTGTGTGTGTGTGTTCTGGATGACTGCTGACTGTTTTGTCTACCCTTTGTATTTATCTATAGCATCTAGGTCTGTGTATCCTATGTATTGAGACTTGGACTGTCAAACTTAATTACCCATCATTGAAAGAAATAAAGCTTATTGATTCTGATACTGATTCCAATCACTCCCCAAGCATGCCATATGCCGTATGCAAAAACTGTTTTATTTAAACATTAACTGACTTTCAGCACACTGATTCTTTAAGAAAACAGAAAGAGCAGGGTGTAAAAAAAAAAAACACAAAATGTAATTAAAAGTCACTTCTTACTTGATGTGCCTTACAAACACATAAACAACATAGCCTATATATATATACATGAATAAAATTGTAAATAAGTAGTCTACATGAGTTTTCAATAAATGGCCTCAAATGCAGAAACAGATTATGTGAAGGATCCAAAAACCTCTCTCCTCCGATCCTTGCCCTGAATATATTGTTGGGCGATGTCTCTCCTATTCAGATTGTCCAGCCTCTCTTGGTGGATGTGGCACACTGCCACTCCATTCAGCCTTTTTTGGGTCATGGTGGACTGCAACCATGTTTTAAGCCTCCGCAAGCCACTGAAACTTCGTTCTGCCTCTGCAGATGATGTGGGCACTACCATTAACAATCTGACAAGTGTTTCAACTTGCTCAAAAAGGGCACGAACTTCAACAGGCATTGCTTTTAAGGTCTGTGCAGCATCTGCAGTGGTTTTGAAACTGTACCTGCTCTTAAACATGGCTAATTGAATTTTCAAATCTTCCCACTGCAGCTCAGGGTATTTCTCTGCTACATTGCTTACAGTGGGGGTCAGCAGCAAGGCCTCCAATTCCTTTAGTGCTTGTATTCCTGGTTGCATAAACCTGTCTGTAATTTGTGCATCTACTGTGTCCAAGACTCGGTAGAACTCCACTCTGTGGAACTCCACAGCAGATGCAGGCCTGTATGCAGGCGCTGGCCCAGAGTATCTCTTAGGGGGCCTATGTGTGCGAGGTAGAGCAATGGGCTCTAGAGACAGCTTCTCAACCATGTCCTCTGCTTCCTTAAAGACTGCCTCAAAGTGGTCCGACTTTCTTTTCGATCCTAAACTCTCTTGGACAAGAGAGACTGCAGAGACCATGCCCTCCACTGTCTGGGTGCTTTTCTGGAGAGATGCATTCAGCACTTCCAGTTCACTAATCACATCTAAGGCCAGCATGAGCCCCAGTACAACATTGCCTTGTTGCAGCCTAACATGTAGGCCCTCTGCCTGACTTGCAGATTCCGAATTGCTTGCAGACATCTGATCTAGTGATTGCAGCACCGCACCATATTGCCCGAGAACAGCACGGATAGCAGGTGAGCGTACTGTCCACCTTGTGGGACATAAAGGCCTGATAGACTGCACTGGCCCTTCCCCTTCAGATGCGGCAATGGCTTTGAATTGGTCTTTCAGCTTGCCAGACTGACCAAAAAATGTGCCAAGGTCATGAATCCAGTCAAGAGCATTTCTTATGAAAGGGGAGGCTGAGCAAGCTTGTTGTGTGATTAAATTCACACAATGCGCACCACAATGTATAAATGGTGCTAATGGCTGTTTTCTTTGGATAACTGCCTGTGCGCCTGCATATTTGCCAGACATATTTGAAGCACCATCGTATGCCTGACCTCTAAGGCCTGATATTGGCAGATTTAATCTCAACAGCACATCCAAAATGATTCTGGCAAGATTTTCACCTGTTGTAGAAGTTGTCTCATACAACCCAATGAACTCTTCATGCACCATCAAATCTTTGTCAACATAACGTAGACACAGGGCCTCCTGCTCCACACCTGAGGTATCCCTTGTCCCATCCATTATGATGGAATACTGTAACACTGGAAGGGACCGGATTTCATCTGCAATTTCCCTGATGATGGATGAACTCATCAAATTTACCATCTCATTTTGGCAATCCCAAGATGTGTGCACTCCCCTCTTTGCAGACAACCATCTTGTGAAAGCTGGATCGCCTTCAGCTTTGTATTTCAATAGCTGGTCAAGGTTACCTTGATGATGCTCATGCCCCCTAAAGGCCATTCCCTGCCTTGCCAGGAGCATCACACCCCCTATTATTTTCAAAAGGCTTTCTCTGTTTTCTTCCTGTTGCATACTGACTGCACTGCTCAACTGTGTGCTAATTGGCTTGCTCTCATATGCAGCTGTTGTGACAGCCACTTTGTGACCAGCTGATTTCTCATGGCTGGAAAATTTTTCAAGAGCTTTTTTCCCGTTTTTAAAACCAGAACTCACAAAAGCTGGGTCTATGCTCTTGGCTTGTGCTGGTTTTCCACTTCTATAGTATTTAGAGCAATGAAAACACAGAACACCATCAATACCAGGACTGACATGCAGCCAGGGATACTTTTCATACCATACTTTTTGGAATGACAGTGTACGGTGCTTCATCACCTGCTTTTGAACAGATTTGGGGTCACGTTGATTTGGTTTTGTATATGACATGTCAACCTCCTCTCCCTTTCCTCCAGCTGTCTCTGCCCTTGCTTTCTCGTCTCCTGTCCATCCTTCTTCCGACCCTTCTTCTCTCTCTCCTTCTTCTGACCCCCCTTCTCTCTCTCTTCCTTCTGCCTCTTGCAGTTGCAGGCCTAGTGCACTACTACTACCCTCCTGTGGACCACTTATTTCACCTCCCTCACTGCCATCACCAGGAACTACCTGCAGGCCAGGACAATGATAACATTTTAACATAGCCTATGGAAATCCAAAGTTTACACATTATCATCACGCACAGAAATTGCAAAACTGCAAAACTAGTTTTAAAACCGCTAAGTTCCAACTGTTAACCATAGCGAGAGGCTGGGCTACGTGTGTGTGTGTAAAGTGTAAACCAGTGCATCCTGACTTTCTAACTATGCCTGTGTGTTGCGTGAGCGGCAGTCAGTCAACAACTCTTCGCAAAGTTTCCTTATGAAACAATATGCTCGCTGAAATTATGGCAGGGAACGCCAGATTAAACATTAAAACTGCCTTCTGAGCACTGTATCTACAGGCTACCACCAAAAGAAGGAGGCTACCAGAAAGGCATCTCTACTCCGTACGATTTTACTTTCACTAAGACATTACTTTGAACAGACTATCAAAAAATTGTAAGGTGATATGATAAAGTAAGGCACAGTTTACTTACAGTCATTTTTAAAAAAAAAAAAACGATGTAATCGTTTTCTGCCTTTTGGCACCCTTCATCATGCCATGTTGGGGTCCTGAACTAGGAGGCGCTGTCCCCGATATGCCTGTCAAACTTGTGGGTAACCATAGCAACCAAGCTCGAGCTCACAACCTGTGCAGTCTGCGCAGTTGCAACTATGTCTGTACTGCTGTGCACCTCAATAAACCGAATGGTAATTAGTCTTTTGATTTTTCCGTGAGGTTTGCCTTATGCAAAGAAAGACAGCATAGACGTTTTTTCCTCCCTATAAGTGGGGGGGACCGAACGAGGTGAATTTGAATCTGGGTGGGATGAATCCCACCCGTCCCACCCTCTATCTGCGCCCGTGGATGGATCTCCTCAAGTGTGGGGAGTTGGCTGCCAATGATCCTCTGTGCCGTTTTAATGATGCGCTGTAGCGTCTTCTTATTGTCGGAGGTGCAGTTGGAGTACCATGATGTAATGCAGTATGTAATGACTGATTCAATGGTACAGCGGTAGAAATTGATGAGCAGATTTTGTGGTAGTTGGGCCTTCTTCAGTGTCTGCAGGAAGTGCAGCAATTGGGCCCCCTGTTTGGCTATTGCCGAGGTGTTGGTGGCCCATGACAGGTCCTGGCTGATGTGAACTCCCAGGAACCTAAAGCTCTGCACCACCTCCACTGACTCCCCTCCAATGCTGATGGATTGGTGGTGGTCACCCTGGTTATAGCCACCCTGGTTATAGCCACGCCCCCAAAACACAACTTGAAGGAACTGCGATTGCATTTCAGTGTGACACGACTGCAACATAGTGATGAAAGGGCAAGAAATGCAAAGTGTTTAATTCCTTAAAAATCCCAACAACTTGTTGATTGCTTTTTCAATGAAGAGATGTTAGGAACAGTGTTTCTGCAGGTCACTAAAAGAATGTTTGAGGATTGTGTTTCGCATTTTTGATTGCTTTTCAGTAGATATGGACTCTGATTCTTAGTTTGCGTTGAATAAAGATGATTCTTTGTAACGCGTGTTTAAACGGATGACTGACATCGACGCTGCAAAGTGACACGAAAATCATGTTGTGATCATATTGTGGTTTATGTGAAGTGTGAGGTTCGGTGTCGGATGACTCATTCTTTCAGCTACACCATTTGTCACATTCTTGCTGTAAAGCGATGCGTTTCTTGCAAATAAGACATTTCTTGTTGTAACAAGATGCTGAAGGGATTTCTTCCTGCGTGGCAGTACTGCTCATTTCTGCACCATGACTCCAGTAGGCTATTTTTAGCTTGGAGGCTGGAGAGAGACCTCCATCTTCCTCACGTCTCGGTCAACCAAAACATTCCACACCTACGCCAGCATGTGGGCTAATAACAAACACAACGTTTCCATCATCGAGTCTTAACATGGTTATGGTCATTAGCCGTGTGCACGCTGAAAGCACCGAGCTTTAACACGTCGCCTGTCTGACTGCTTCATTCATCGTGACTCACTGATTCACTGCTGCTGATTTGTCCTGAAGCTGTTCTTTTTCTCCTGCAACAGATCATTGATCCTCAATGTTCAAAAATACCTCCTTCACCACCACAGTGAGGTCGAATTCCAGGGCTGAGTTCTGGACTCTGATTAGTTGGAAGGTGTTGATTAGTTCTCCAGAATAGCAGCTGTGACTGTAGTGCAGCTTCACATCACAGGTTTATATTAATGAATTCATTCTGATGTTTAACGCCTCATTCACAGGGTCGTGTCCAGCAGATGCTCTGCTAATCATAAACAGAATTTAAAAACCACATATAGTTGTTGATTCTGTAAGGAGACATTGATGTAACACTTACAGTGGTGCTTGAAAGTTTGTGAACCCTTTAGAATTTTCTATATTTCTGCATAAATATGACCTAAAACATCATCAGATTTTCACACAAGTCCTAAAAGTAGATAAAGAGAACCCAGTTAAACAAATGAGACAAAAATATTATACTTGGTCATTTATTTATTGAGGAAAATGATCCAATATTACATATCTGTGAGTGGCAAAAGTATGTGAACCTCTAGGATTAGCAGTTAATTTGAAGGTGAAATTAGAGTCAGGTGTTTTCAATCAATGGGACGACAATCAGGTGTGAGTGGGCACCCTGTTTTATTTAAAGAACAGGGATCTATCAAAGTCTGATCTTCACAACACATGTTTGTGGAAGTGTATCATGGCACGAACAAAGGAGATTTCTGAGGACCTCAGAAAAAGCGTTGTTGATGCTCATCAGGCTGGAAAAGGTTACAAAACCATCTCTAAAGAGTTTGGACTCCACCAATCCACAGTCAGACAGATTGTGTACAAATGGAGGAAATTTAAGACCATTGTTACCCTCCTCAGGAGTGGTCAACCAACAAAGATCACTCCAAGAGCAAGGTGTGTAATAGACGGCGAGGTCACAAAGGACCCCAGGGTAACTTCTAAGCAACTGAAGGCCTCTCTTACATTGGCTAATGTTCATGAGTCCACCATCAGGAGAACACTGAACAACAATGGTGTGCATGGCAGGTTTGCAAGGAGAAAGCCACTGCTCTCCAAAAAGAACATTGCTGCTTGTCTGCAGTTTGCTAAAGATCACGTGGACAAGCCAGAAGGCTATTGGAAAAATGTTTTGTGGACGGATGAGACCAAAATAGAACTTTTTGGTTTAAATGAGAAGCGTTATGTTTGGAGAAAGGAAAACACTGCATTCCAGCATAAGAACCTTATCCCATCTGTGAAACATGGTGGTGGTAGTATCATGGTTTGGGCCTGTTTTGTTGCATCTGGGCCAGGACGGCTTGCCATCATTGATGGAACAATGAATTCTGAATTATACCAGCGAATTCTAAAGGAAAATGTCAGGACATCTGTCCATGAACTGAATCTCAAGAGAAGGTGGGTCATGCAGCAAGACAACGACCCTAAGCACACAAGTCGTTCTACCAAAGAATGGTTAAAGAAGAATAAAGTTAATGTTTTGGAATGGCCAAGTCAAAGTCCTGACCTTAATCCAATGGAAATGTTGTGGAAGGACCTGAAGCGAGCAGTTCATGTGAGGAAACCCACCAACATCCCAGAGTTGAAGCTGTTCTGTACGGAGGAACGGGCTAAAATTCCTCCAAGCCGGTGTGCAGGACTGATCAACAGTTACCGCAAACGTTTAGTTGCAGTTATTGCTGCACAAGGGGGTCACACCAGATACTGAAAGCAAAGGTTCACATACTTTTGCCACTCACAGATATGTAATATTGGATCATTTTCCTCAATAAATAAATGACCAAGTATAATATTTTTGTCTCATTTGTTTAACTGGGTTCTCTTTATCTACTTTTAGGACTTGTGTGAAAATCTGATGACGTTTTAGGTCATATTTATGCAGAAATAAAGAAAATTCTAAAGGGTTCACAAACTTTCAAGCACCACTGTATGGGAAGAGTCTCCAGTGTCAGAGGTGAAGCTGGAACTGTAAGCTTTCCGACATCTTCAGGACGGACGAGTTTGTGCTTCTTCTTTGCGGTTTCTCGGTAACACGATGTAACAAGCTGCGATTGTATTTTTTGTCATTAACTTGAAGAAAGAGAATAAAGAGGCTGATGAAGGAGCGACTGTTTATCGCTGCAATAACATAAACAAGAACAGGAACGAAGTCGCTTTACAATATTAAATGTAGCTATAAACAGATAAAATGTACGACATGTCTTTTTTTGTACATGAAATAAAAAATGTTAACACACTCAGGGAGGTGCTGTTAGAGGAAAATAATCCACCTCAGGGTGATAACAGTAACTGTGTTTCCTCACACCACTCTTGCTTTTCTTTACTTCCTGTTTGTGTCTCTGTGTGCAGGTTGCGGGCGGGGCGTGTCTGTACACGTGCGCTCTGCGTCCCACAGGGATTTACGGTGAAAACCACCAGCTGATGAAGGAGTTCTACATGATGGGAGTTCGCACAGGCGGCTGGCTTATTAAAGGCGTTCCACAGAACACCGAGCACGGACGAGTTTACGCAGGTACACGAGTATAACCTTTAACCAAATGTACACAGTGCTACGCTAACCAGCATGAGGCTAATGTTGCTAACAGGCTCATAGCCAGGCTCCCAGTTTGGCATCACTCAAGCGCTCAGAAGATATTGTGCACTCGTTCATAAAATGGGACTCTTACACCTTCTGTATAAAGCGTGTGAATGTGGAACGGGGTGCGTGTCGTTCCTCCTCTGAGCTGAGCGATTGGTCGGAACGGTGATGGAATCAGCACCTGTATAAAAGGGACAGGCGGGACAGGAGGGACAGCGGTGTGGCGTTTTTAACATTTGACATTCTTCTTTCCGAGATGAGCGCAAATTCAAATGTCTCCGTCTACAGCGTCTGAGATCCGCGAGCCTTTCTGTCTCATCACTTCCTGCTTCTGTTCACTTTCTCCTCCAATATGTTTCTGATCCTCGGTGACTCTGCTTGTGTTTGAAGACGGGCTTAAATGTGACAGCTAAATAAAAGTGATGTCGGTGTGATTGGCGTGTTCATATTTCCCACGCATAGTGTGTTAAACGTCACACCTGACACCAAGGCTCTGTTGTGTCACACATCATGTCTCCAGTTGTAGAACGCTGATGCGCTGTGTACAAACACACACTGGTGCAGGTTAATGCTGACCAAAGCTGTAATATCTTAGGCTACATCCACACGACAACGGCAACGAGATTTTTTTTTTAAATATCGCGTCCACGTGGGCAACGGATCAGTAAAATATCAGGTTCATATGGCAACGCAACGCTTGCTGAAAACGATGCAATACGCATGCCACACCTCTACGTGCGCTGTAAGACGGTCCCATCGGAGACACCAGAACAATAGAAGAAGTAGACGCATGCGCATAAACCCCTTCTTCTGTAGCATCAGCCACATAAAGTTTTGATTATTAATCAGTAGCGTAAAACGAAAGACGTGGAAAGAGGAATGAATGGGGGTAGATGGAAGCCGGTACGCCAACATTCTGATATCCTCCAGAATTCTTTAATGGTCCGGAATAAATTGAATGCTACATGTTGATGGATTACTTTGTTCTTCTACGCCCTTTTTGAGGAATGTATTGTCGGACTTAAACCAACATCTGAAGAGGTGAGATCGCTCCTTTTTTTCCCTATTTTTGCTGGCGGGATTGTTTTTGTTTTTGGAAAGCGCACGGGCGGTGCGCGGTTTGGTACTGCTTCCGCAGTGTTTGGACTAAAGACTCTGCCCTAGGGACTATTCTCTCTCTCTCTCTCTCTCTCTCTCTCTCTCTCTCTCTCTCACTTTGCACCATTACACAATAAATATTCACAGTGAAAATATTTTGTAAGTGTGTTTCATGAACTAAGTTATAGGATTTGTTGACAACTCGCATCGAGTTCGTTACACTTCTACCCGGCGTGAAGCACTGACAGTCATGTGGTTGTGACATCGTCGTAAACAAATCCATTCTACTCATCCAGACGACTTCACAACGGCAACGTTGCCAGATTTTTCCACTCTGGAACCCGTTCTCAAAAGATTTCGTTTTGGGGCACCCAAAACGCCGGTGCCGTGTGGACGCCAGGCCGAAACGATAAACAATTTTATCAGATTCACCTGAATCCGTTGCCGTGTGGACAGGGCCTTAGAAAAAGGAATCTTCTTTACAGCAGTGTTGTGGAATGTGTGTGTAAAAAGGGTTAATGAGACATCTGAACAGCCATAAGGAGAATGGTGAGGGGCGGAGCCAGGGGATCACAGAGGATCTGATTTGAACAACCAAATGGTCAAATGTTTTGAAAGCATGCGATAGCAATGTGAATGTTAATCTTAATGCCACAGACCCATCATTTAAAAGGGAATGCCATCCTCGGGCAGTAGGACGGGTTCAGGGCTGTAGAACAATAACCCGGGGTGTTTCAGTGCAATAGCTCGGTCTGAGGCACGCCCTGATTGCCTGATTTGGAGAAACAAAGGAGTATTGTTTCATCAAAAAGAACCTGATTGGACTCCTTCTCATTCTACAACTCATCCTTGAACACAAGACGTCCCATGAATATCTCAGAACTCAAAACATTCTCATGGAAGAGCGGGTGAGAATCCACTGATCAGGAAGTGAAAGACTCCCTTCCAGAAAGTTCCTCCTGTGCCAGAACCTGGTCTTCCCAGGCAGTCTCCTGTCCCAGTACTAACCAGGCCCTTAAGGTGCATTGGGCAGCGCTGATCTCCATTTCAGTAGCCCTCAGCCTCTCGCCTATTATACAGTTAGAGTTACAGTGGGGGGCGTGTCCTCTAGTAACCATGAGAGTTTGACTCCCCACTCACATCTGTATTGCACCGTGCTTCACCAGATGGCAACAGGTACCATTTTTATGATGGTCTTTGGTATGACCTGACCACGAGTAGAACTCACAATCTCCTGGTTGAGAGGCGGACATGCTATGACTGTTTGTTTGTTTTATTTATTTCTAGTTCATCACAAGTTCATCAAAGTGTAAAGTAACTGTGCATGAATGTAGTATTTGCAGAAAAAAGTAATTCTTTAAAAATAGTTTGCAGGAGAGGCTGCGTTGATGTTTTTTCTCTTCGAAAATAAAAAACGTGCCGTTGCCCAGGGTGCAGGAGAGTGTGGACTGGCGCACAGTGGACTTCACGGCACTTCTGGTTAGTTATAGTTACGGCCCTGAGCACTGAAGCCTGGATGCACAACATATTTTCACTGTGATGTGATTCATTATGGTGTGAGTCAGATGACTAAACAGCGCAGTGCAGAAGGGAAATATGACTCAAAACAAATCCGAGCCATTGTGAGTCGTGACTCACCTCTGCACAGATGTTAGAACAGATTTCTGGCTTTTCTTGCATCTTCACTCTGCGTTCACACTCCGTGTTTTACATCAGTCCTGCATGTAAGCAGTGATGAGGTGTTCCCCCTGTCCTCGTGGACCTTCTGGAGTTGGAAATCTGTCGAAACTCCTGATTTAGAAAGTTGCAAGATGGAAGACAATCAAGAACAACCAACCACACAAGGAGGCAAAGTAATCAAAAACATCTCATCTCATCTCATTATCTGTAGCCGCTTTATCCTTCTACAGGGTCGCAGGCAAGCTGGAGCCTATCCCAGCTGACTACGGGCGAAAGGCGGGGTTCACCCTGGACAAGTCGCCAGGTCATCACAGGGCTGACACATAGACACAGACAACCATTCACACTCACATTCACACCTACGGTCAATTTAGAGTCACCAGTTAACCTAACCTGCATGTCTTTGGACTGTGGGGGAAACCGGAGCACCCGGAGGAAACCCACGCGGACACGGGGAGAACATGCAAACTCCACACAGAAAGGCCCTTGCCGGCCACGGGGCTCGAACCCGGACCTTCTTGCTGTGAGGCGACAGCGCTAACCACTACACCACCGTGCCGCCCTAATCAAAAACATGTTGAACTGAAAATATTTCATTGGTAAAATTACACACACACACACACACACACACACACACACACACACACACACACACACACACAACCCACTAGCCAGGGGCTTCAAAAGCATTTCTAATGTGGGGGGGACACACTAGCAGGGGGTGTGGGGGGTCCTCCCCCAGAAAATTGTTAATTAATTCGATGCCATTTCCTGCATTCTGGTGTATTTTTAACAGGTTGTTAAACACCTAATTTTACCTACAAAAGTCACTTAATTCAATGACTATTTTAGAGACTCGACAATAAGTCCTCATTCAGCTCGTCCATATATTCATCAGCCTGTTTTTAAACCCACTGCTCTGTCGAAGATAATGAGATGAATGTGACACAATTTATCACCAACAATGACTTTATGGGTGCATTTTACTTTTTATTTTGTGTTTCCTTTTTTATTTAGTTTTAGATGGAACACAACATGCCACTGTGCCAAGCAATAGTGACACTCAACTGTCTGTTTAAAAATAAGAATATTCATAATTTCACACAATGAACAGGCATGACATGGCATCATGCAAACTTCATAACACAAAATCACACTGTGTCCAGCAACGGTGACACATAAAAAACAACTTCACACAATGAACAGGTGCGATTCTGTTCACCACCAACAGTGACTTTAGTGGGTGCATTTGACTTTTTTCCGATTTAGTGATACTCGTAAGAAAAATGGCATGGCATCATGCAGTCTTCATAACACACAATCACACTGTGTCAAGCAACGACACATAAGAGAGAACTTCACACAATGAACAAGTGCAGTTTTGTCAACCTACATACAATGGTGGTACTACAGTAGCATTTACAGATCAGTATAGATAGAACTCCTTCTTACATTGGCGCCACCACAATTTCTACCACTTCATAACTTTTATCCCCCTTTCCTTCACAATCCACCTGGAATAACATCCATCTCTCTCCATCGCTTTCCTTTCTACTATTCCTTCCCCAGACACTGATTTCCCATCTTACTTTCCAGAAAACTGGCAAAGACCAGACAAAACAAGTTCTTCACATCACAACAGGGAATCAATAAATATCATCAGAGCAGACTTGACCTCATCCTTGGCATTACAGTAAGGCAGGCCTACTGGGTTTGAATTAAATGATAGCTAACATTAAGCTAGCTGATACATCTCCTAACACTGACTAGCCAGCTAACTGCACTAACATTTCCATTGGGACAAAGAAACCCTGTCCTGTGGGGAAATTCTGACTGACTTTCCGCTTCTTTGTAAAGAATGTCCTTATGTCCATTGTGTCTGGGGAGGAGCAAATACTGCAAACAATTCATCATCAACCAAGAATACCCCATTAGGCTAAGCTTATTTCGTTGTTTAGTTGATCATTAATTTAACGTGGCCTAGGGTTCATTTTGAGGGCAGATAACAAAAGAATAAGGTTTTAGCAAAAGCCAGACATTGTGAGGTGGCGATGGGGCTGACCTCACCTCCTCCACTCTTGAGCAGCTGCAGCTTGCACCAAAATTCCTCTGCTTGTACTGAGATTCACTTCACTTGTGTGCGGTGAGTTGTTGTCGGTAACGCCCGGAAAACCCGGAGTGGATTTTCAGTGGTCTGTGTATTCTCTTATTGATCAAGTGGAATGGATTCTTTCACGAAGCAATAGAAACGGCGCTGGGTGAACTAATATTTTATTTTAAATGTGGGGGGGGTCCAAATGAAGAATTATGAAATGTGAAGGGGACACGTCGCCTTCATATTCAATGGTGGCGACGCCCATGCCATTGGCTATGTTTGGGATGTTACATTTCAACAGTCAGACCACTTCTTCTTCTTTTGGCTACTCTCGTACATTCAGGGTCACCACAGTGGATCTGTTCCACATAGTTGAGTTGGCGTAGGTTTATACACCGGATGCCCTTCCTGATGCAACCCTCCCCAATCTATCCAGGCTTGGGATTGGCACCAAGTATGCATTGGGTTGTGGGGGATATTTTACAGAATCTGCATGTCCTTGGACTGTGGGGGAAACCGGAGCACCTGGAGGAAACCCACACAGACATGGAGAGAACATGCAAACTCCACACAGAAAGGCCCCATCAGCCACTGGGCTCGAACCTGGACCTTCTTGCTGCGAGCTGACAGTGCTAACCACTACACCACCAGTCAGACCACAGGCAGCTCAAATTCTCTTCACAGTCTGCCTCTGAAGCTCCAGTGAAGGCAAACAGCCTCCTCACCACTGATCTTTATTTCTTCTGCTCGCCGATACGACTTCATGCCCAGTGTGAAATCATCCTAAAACATTTAATAATTTCATAATAAGCGGATAAATACCGTATCTGACATGTTTATCACCTCCCTGCTCATCAGTAGCGTCTGTTTAAATTTCTTTTCCAAAAAAAATTCCTCTTAATCTGTGTTTATCCTCATGTACTGATGTTATCAAGAATATTTAATTTTATGATGTGTTTCAGCTTTAATGAATATATTTATATTGAGTAAGTTGGCACAAATGTTTCCTCCAGAATTAATCTGTTTCATCAGATTTGTGCTCCTTGTTTTGAGTTGCAGAAATTCAGCAGCTCAATGGTTGTGTTTTTGTGGACAGGAAACGTGGCGTGGATGCACATGTTGGCAGCCCGGGCTTTACGTGAGCATCCTGAGCGACTGGGTGGGGAGGTGTACTTCTGCTACGACGACTCTCCTTACAAGAGCTACGAGGAATTCAACATGCAGTTCCTGTCTGCGTTTAACTTCCGCTCCCTGCGCATGCCGCTCTGTGTGCTCTGGCTGCTGGCGTGCATTAACGAGCTGCTGCGCTGGCTGCTGAGGCCCGTGTGCAACTTCACGCCGCTGCTGAACCGCTACACGCTGGCCATCGCCTGCACCTCCTTCACCGTGCGCTCGGACAAGGCGCTGCGCCACTTCGAGTACCGCCCACTGTACGACTGGCAGCAGTGCCAAACTCGCACACAGCGGTGGGTGGACACGTTCCCTCTGGACACCGGCGGCAAGGACATGTGAGGACGGGGCGTATCAGGAGACACGAGGACAGGTGGAGACAGAGTCATCACCTGACATAATCAAGATCATCATCATCATCATTCTATATACACACACACACACACACACACAGAGTGGACACACATACCAGGGATGAATCAAACGGGAAGGGAGTCGTGTCTTAGTGTTTTAGTCTCTTACTGTCTTAGTCTCTTAGTGTCTCAGTGTGTTCATGTTTGTCTCTTAGTGTCTTAGTCTTTTTGTCTCTTAGTGTCTGCGTGTTAGTGTTTGTCTCTTAGTGTCTTAGCCTTTTAGTCTCTTAGTCGCTTGGTGTTTTAGTGTCTTAGTCTCTTTGTCTCTTCATATCTTAGTCCCTGTGTCTTCATGTCTTAGTTTCTTAGTCTTTTTTAGTGTCTTAGTGTCATAGTCTTTGTCTCTTAGTGTCTGAGTCTCTTTGTGTCTTATTCTTTTAGTCTCTTCATGTCTAAGTGTTTCCATGTCTCTGTGTCTCCATGTCTTATTGTCTTAGTCTTTTAGTCTCTTAGTGTCTCTGTGTCTTAGTGTCTTCGACTTGTTTCCTGTTTATAATATTTATGATATAATTATTGACCTGATTCCAAAGGATTTGTAATCATTGTGTGGACACACCCATTTTTAATCATCACGAAAGTAAACAGTGCTAAGGATGAAGAGCTTCATAACAGATATCAACTAACACTGAGCTTTTTATTTAATCCTAATGTCCACAGTCTCTCCGTTAACATTATAGTGTTTCTTAACTCAGGACCTGCAAGGCCACATAACGTCAGGAAGAGGACAGAGAGTGAAAGTTGTGGACTTGTGAACGGACTTGTTTTTGATCAGTTTGTCTGTAACAGACGTGTTCCCTGCAGTATGTTTTGCCACAGCGCTGTTGAGTTCTGGATTCTGATTGGCCAGAAGGTTCTGATCGTGTTCTCTAACAGTAAACTGCATCAGGTTTAATTCTGTACTTAATTATAAGCATCATTTCACTCTTACTAACGTTGTTCTATTCATGTGTTAGTGTTAATCTGTGTCTTTATAACAGATGTGAAACTCTACCGGATCTGCATCAGAGACAAGATTTACACTTTTCACATGTGAAGGACAAAACCTCTTCCTACCTCTTTCTCTCCGTCTGTATGATTCAGTCACTTTATTTCCAGGAATTTCAAAGTCAAGTTTTGTCAGCTGTTTGACGTGGCAAAAAAAAAATAAGCTCAAAATTGCTTGTCATTTTTTGAAATATTTATTATAACTCTCTTATCTATAATTAAAACAGTGTAATTACACAAATATTTATTTGCATAATATAAATGTATTTTAATGTCATTAAAGTGCAATAGATAATTTTTTTAGTGTCTTTACTTTTACAAATAACTGGGAAATATAGTGTTTTGTATATATGAAACATGATGAAATGTTTATTATTATTATTATTATTCTCCTCAGTACACCACATGACTGAGGAACGAAAAGGTTCAGTTCAGTGCATATGTAATGAACACTAGGCTCCGCCCCTTTTTCAGTCATCAGAAAGGCAGACATGGCGGCTAGACTCATTGGTGTGAATCTGCGCTGCTGATGTTTACGTAAAGAAACGTGTGCAGTTTGTAGGGAGTATAATCTGCCCAAGTGTCTGATGTGATGTGTGGAATAAAGGGGCGTCACTGAGCATCACCTTCATTTGCAAAAGTAATGAGAAGAAATTAAAACTAAAATAAACCTTGGTGTGTTTTTGGATGAGGAAAAACAACCTGCAGCCAGAAACAGGAAGTGATTTTGGAGGGTTATTTTAGAAGAACACACAAGTTAAAGTGATCTGTATGAAGCATACAGGAAACAAAGTTTGATGCTTTTGAATGAACCACTGACCGAAATGGGCGTGGCTTGGAGGTGAAGTCAAATAGTAAACAAACAGTTTCAGTTTTACTTCTTGTACCTTTAAATACATTCATGTCCATTCCAAACGAACAGGATGAGGTTAATGTGACAAACTGATCACCTCCACTGGAACGAAATCCGATTCGGTTGTAGTTTTAGTTTCGTGTGTTACTCTAATGACTTCAGCAGTGTTTACGCTGTAGTTTGTTTATCAGAACCATGAAAAGTATGTGTTGTGTTTATTTGGGCTTTAGTGTGGAGTCACTGTGTGTCAATTCAGGAATAAACAGCACTGAAGGACTTCTGGAGAACATTCAACAAAAAACACAAAGGATCTCAAGCACACACCCAGTGACACATCCTAAACACAGCAGTGTGTGTGTGTGTGTGTGTGTCCTCATGAGTCCACATGGAATGGGTGTGTCTGTGGTGGAATCCTGGCTGTCAATGATCTCATCTCATCTCATCTCATTATCTGTAGCTGCTTTATCCTTCTACAGGGTCACAGGCAAGCTGGAGCCTATCCCAGCTGACTACGGGTGAAAGGCGGGGTACACCCTGGACAAGTCACCAGGTCATCACAGGGCTGACACATAGACACAGACAACCATTCACACTCACATTCACACCTACGCTCAATTTAGAGTCACCAGTTAACCTAACCTGCATGTCTTTGGACTGTGGGGGAAACCGGAGCACCCGGAGGAAACCCACGCGGACACGGGGAGAACATGCAAACTCCACACAGAAAGGCCCTCGCCGGCCCCGGGGCTCGAACCCAGGACCTTCTTGCTGTGAGGCGACAGCGCTAACCACTATACCACCGTGCCACCCTGTCAATGATCTGAAAGAAATAAACACATGGTTTTGCTGCGTTCTTGTAAAAAGAATCGTGAATCTTTTCAGTGAGTCAACTCACCAAAAAGAGTCGATTCCTAAACAACTCCTTGCCACTTTTGTCTCTGAGCGCTGTTCTTTGCCTGACTATGGATGTTACATGAAATCTTGTTCATTCCTATACAGTAATTAACTCAATAACATTATTTTACAGTGTATTTCACAACTCGTGATACACGTTTACGTTAACGAATGACTCAGGTGCCAGATTCAGGGATCTAGGAATCGTCAGGTGCCGTTATTTACATGACATCAGATGAAGTGCGATTTCAGGGCATAACATGTTTTGCTAACATGCAGTCATATGTTTTTCCACATGTGATCACGTGTTGTTACTTTAACAATCTCTGGGCTCGTTTGGTTTTCCTGATTTGTGTTGGCTCCTCCCACCTGCTCACCTGAGGCCTGTCTCACCTGGTTCAGCCTCTATATAAGATCAGTTGGGCAGATACCGGGGGGTAGGGAGGACAGCTGTCCTTTTTGGGCCTTCTTGCTTTGTGGGAAGTAAGAGAACTCGATCAGCTGCATCAAAGGAACGATGCTCCACAGTGCGATCATACAACTGTTTCATTTTAAGCTGAGATGTAGAGAGATTTACCCATGCAAAATCTCTAATTCTTTGTAATCCCTCTCAAAAACCATTCTTAGGAGGGCCAGTTTTATTTTCCAACTGGTGTAAAACAGACAGAAGGGTCATTCCATGCCAAATCAACAAGAGGTTATGCTCGACCATCTCAGATTTCAATGAAATTTGGAGGGCTCAGAGATACTATTAAAAGAAGTTAATCCCCAAAACTAGAGCTTCCTATCACCAATAGTTTCAGAGATACAGGCATTTGAATTTTTTGATTTTTTTTTGTTTTTTGCTCAAAACATACATATTTCAAAGTGCAATATAATCTTTATTATGCAAGATAGAAACCTAAAATTTTGCACAGAGAGACTCAATGTCTTGTACTACAAGCTTCAACTTAAAATTTCAATGGTCATTGTATATTAGATGGTGATTTTAACAAGGAAATTAAAAAGACAAATTTGCATTTTTTGCATTTTTAACTCATTCTGGAAGCTTGCCTGTGGCAGTAATGCTTAAACTAAGAATGTTATTCAAATCTACACAGAAATAGCTACCAATTTCAGTTTTACCAAGTCTCCATTATTCCTAGTTTGTCTGTAATAGGGTTTTGAAATTTGCCGATTTCTAAAACATGCCATTTTCAGTAGCATGGATTCCAATGTGGGATAGCAGTTAGGAACTTGTAAATTTTTTTCAGTAATCCCCAAACCCATATTTTATATTTCCAAATTTTTGTTCTGTGTCTCTCAAGTATTTTTAAACTACAGGGGTTTAAAAAATCCATTTTCACTAAATTCGAATTTTTGATATATTTTCATATAACTGATATTTGAGGGTTAATAAATGCTTCAATAAGGCTCAAGTAAGTTAGGAGACATGTTTCTTCCTCAATTTTAAATAAAATTTCAGTTAATGCTCAGTATTAATTATTTGTAAATTGATTTTAATCTAAGACTGTGTAACATTAGCAATCAATGACCAGCTATTGTGTACCAGTCAACAGCCAGCCTTATCAATATCAACACAGCACAATAGGTGACCTTTGATACCAGAACAGGTGGCTCATACCTTATAGTTTTAGAGTCTGTAAACTGCATACTTGTTCAGATAACATTATATTGCTTGGATTATATTAAATACATTGTAATCCAGAGCACTGAGAAAATTTACCAATGTTATTAACTGAATGTGTTTCTTTGCAAGGATTGGATATTTTGAATAGTTGATTAGGGAATGTAATTGTAGTTGCTTTCAATTTGAGATCAGTATAAATGAGTTTGTTCTTAGACATCTAGAAATGGCTGAACTTCCTCCCTGTTCTATAGGAATTGGACTAAAGAAAGATTCTGACTGCCATAAACTAACATACAACAGAAATTGTAAGTTAAATACACTCTCTCAGTATAGTTTGGAGCAAATTTCATTAATTAAACAGAGAACTGAACTTGAGAACATTTCAAGCACAGACACAGTATGTCTGCATCATAAGAAACTGTTTCTGATGAAATATGAAGAGCTACAGAAAAGTTGTTGTGATCCATATGAAAGGCACAAGAAAAAAGTTAAAACAGAATTACGTTCAATTCTTCCTGAAACAGCAGATTCACTTTCAAAACTGATAAATAAAAATATTAAACCTGGACAAAAATTGTGTTCTAAATGTTCACAGAGAGTGAAAGAACATTTAAGCCAAGCAGATTCAGCAGGTTCTACAGAATCAGAACAAGAGAGCATGTGTGTAGATGTGGATCCAACATACACTGGTGAGGTAGCTGAATCACTTGACAAAAGCCTTGTGTCAATTGGTTGCTCTCCACTGAAAATTGCCAAGTATAGAGATCTTGCAGTCACGTGACCAGAAAGTACACAACCGCCATCTTGTCGGTCAAAAACACCGCTGAATACTGCTGCACTCATGTACAGAATGGATCAATTTCAACCGATGGACTACACGGCTCATTTTTCTAATGAACAGATAACTAGATATATGTCTAAAATAAACGATCTACAGATTTGTGACCCTTATGGCTTACCGGACGGAGTTTTCACGACCGGATTTTGAACTGCCAGCGGAATACCCGGACGTGTATAATTACCTCATTAACGTTCCCTCGCTGTTCAGTGGTGAAGCACTGCGTGCTTATAAATCTCTGGACAGTTATCTTTACAGAAATTCAGGATTTGTTAGCGACTCAGATGTGGCATCTTGTAAACAAGAATCCTCATTGGATGGGTAAGTCACTTAAGTATTGAGTATTGCACTGACCAGCCGATTATAGAATAGAATAAGGTAATTCCAGCTCGTCCGTCTTGTTTACCATGGATCTGGCGTTGGAGAGGTAGAGGCTTGGCAGTGGAGATTTGAGTGGCTGTTTTCTGAGCTTAGTCAACAGGCCGGCTCTGCAGCCTTGCTTTTGCTTCCGCTCCCGGCGCCGCCTCCTTCGCTTTGCTTCCGATAACAATCCACGGAGACCCCGCTGGTCTCGCTATCTCATCCTGAATGTGTTTTTTTTTTTCTCGTCCGGAATGTTGTGCATGCGATGGAAATCGCTACAAACCGTCATTTTCTGCTGGAAACCAATATCCAGTAAGTCCATACGGTTGTAGTGGATATTGAAGTCCGGTACAGACGAACAACACGCAAAAACACACAAAAAACATAAAAACCGTGCACAGGTAGGGAGAGCTTGTAGCCGCAGCCGTTGTAGTAGAATTGTATATAGTAGGGTTTTCCAGAAGAAAAGGTAGAAGTAGAACCAGAAGTAGAAGTAGAAGGCGGAATATGGCGTTTGACCGACAAGATGGCGTCTGTCACAATCTGGATCGGCTGTGACGTCACATGCAAGTGCTCCATAGCCACAAACAGAAAGCTGCATATGACAGGAAACAGTGCAAGAATACTTCCCAGGACAATACATTGCCTGTCTATATGATGGCAACTGGTGGTGTGGCAATATAGTTCAAAGATCTACTGAATATGAAGACTACGAAGTCAAATTTATGCATCCTCATGGTCCCTGCAAACAGTTTAAGTGGCCTTTGAAGAAGGATGATATTTGTTGGGTTCCTGCAGAACACATTCTACAAGTCATTCCTCCCCCAACTGCTTCTAGTTCTAGGTCAGCAAGAAGTTACACCATTGACCAGTCAACAGTAGATTCTATCAAAGAAAAGTTCCTTGCAGTCAAGAAGAGCAAGTGATTTATATGAAAAATGACTGACTTCTTTAGTTTTTATATATATATTTACTGAAAAATGTGAAATGTTCATATATTATTTAGCTTATTTCAAAATGATATTTTTAAAACCATATTTCTGTGACATGAACACAAGTAAAATGTTTCCTTATCTATACAAATCATTTAGTTGTATTTATCAGTCCTTAATCATCAATAAAATGGAAATAATATCCAAAAATTCAAATTTGGAAAAAATGGATTTTTTAAACACCTGTAGCTCAGAAATACTTGAGAGACACAGAACAAAAACTTGGAAATATAAAATATGGGTTTGGGGATTACTGAAAAAAATTTACAAGTTCCTAACTGCTATCCCACATTGGAATCCATGCTACTGAAAATGGCATGTTTTAGAAATCGTCGAATTTCAAAACCCTATTACAGACAAACTAGGAATAGTGGAGACTTGGTAAAACTGAAATTGGTAGATATTTCTGTGTAGATTTGAATAACATTCTTAGTTTAAGCATTACTGCCACAGGCAAGCTTCCAGAATGAATTAAAAATGCAAAAAATGCAAATTTGTCTTTTTAATTTCCTTGTTAAAATCACCATCTAATATACAATGACCACTGAAATTCTAAGTTGAAGCTTGTAGTACAAGACATTGAGTCTCTCTGTGCAAAATTTTAGGTTTCTGTCTTGCATAATAAAGATTATATTACACTTTGAAATATGTATGTTTTGAGCAAAATGCAAAAAAATCGAAAAATTCAAATGCCTGTATCTCTGAAACTGTTGGAGATAGGAAGCTCAAATTTTGGGGATTAACTTCTTTTAATAGTATCTCTGAGCCCTCCAAATTTCATTGAAATATGAGATGGTTGAGCATAAATTTGTCAGATATTTGTTGATTTGGCATGGAATGACCCAGAAGTCCCTGAACTCGATGCCCAAACACCATGTAATTAGAGCTAAAGTCCGTGCTCTCTTATACGACTTCACGAGCAGTAAGCATGAGCCAGGGTCAGCCTTCTGCCCAATCTCTACCATACTGCACCCAGTCCGCCCGAACAAGAGACTTCAGGGTCTGATGGAATCTTTCGAGTGCACCTTGGCATTGTGCAGAATATGCAGTGGATTCATTATGCCTGATGTGCAACTGTTTCAGAACCTCAGAAAACAAATGTGAGATGAGATCAGACCCTTAGTCACTCTGGATTATTTTTGGTATAAAATGAGACAAAGCTTTAACTATGGCCTTAGACGTAATGCTACGTAAAGGATAGGCAGCTGGATCACGGGTGTTTAAGCACACTGAGCCGGGTCATTACAGTCTCTCACTCACACACACACACACACACACACACACACACACACACACACACACACACACACACACACACACACACACTCCATCATTTTTCAGTCATTCTGTGTGCTGTCTCACTTGCTCCTTTCCTCCAGCAGAACCCTGATCCACGTAAACAAGCTTCTTGAATTTATCGTAGTTTTCAGGAGATACCCATCAGGAACATTGGGCTCTGACCTGAACACACACTCGTGTCTGTGATTTAGGCCTTTTCACTGTAATCCCTCACTCCTGCATGTAGTTCTGGTGAGGATTTAAATGTGCTTTTAACTTGGGAGTAAAAATGCAGGTTGAAAATTTTCTACTTGCTTTTTTCAAGGTCTTTTTGCAATCAGTCAATCTCTCTCTCTCTCTCTCTCTCTCTCTCTCTCTCTCTCTCTCACACACACACACACACACACACACAGAGCCCAGCACTCAGACAACAGGAATGACAAGTGTATTGTTTTGTTGCTAGGAATCTGCACCATATTACAGAAAATAACAGAGAGACACAAAACCAGCTCCCGTGCCATGTTTCACGAGTCTCTGTTAGTTTCTGTGGTTTTAGTTTTAAGCAAAACACATCAGTTTGCACAAATTGTCTGTGGAAACTCTGCTTCATGTTTATACATTTTCTAAGTGACTCAGCTCCAGCAATGTGTCAAATTTGATCTTAGTCTGTTCTAATCTGGGATTAAATCACCATGGCAATTTATCCAACTCCAGCTCGTTCATCAAGATCTTTACACCTTCTTGGTGTTTGTGAGATGATTCCAGATGCCCAAAAACAACATGTGACTGACTGCCAGGTTCAACCGCACATTGTTTTCATGCCTGGTGTTTTAGAGACGACAAAATACGATCGGTCCTGATTTAAAGTTTAAATAAAACTCTGCCAGGCCAAGGACACCAATGAAAATAACAGAGCAGTGTCACATAACGGAAGGGTGTGTGTGTGTGTGTGTGTGTGTGTGTGTGTGTGTGTGTGTGTGTGTGTGTGTGTGAGTGAAAATATTTACTCCACTGAGGGATAAGGAGAGTGTCTGTCTTCACTGAAGAACCTCAATCCCAGGATTCGACTTTGGGTTTATTTTATTTACATTTACACATTTTAACACGATTCTGCAGATTTCTCCACACACACTTGGTAAATGTTTGTATTTCTCTTTCTAACCAATGAATAGTAAACTGTTACATGACTGTTTTCAGCTCGATGTGCCCCTCAGATTACTTTTTTCCCCCTTTTGGCTGTTTTGGCGGTGTTGTGTTTAATGATGTGCAGTGTGGAGGCAAACGATCCAAAACAGTCGATTTCAATTTGATTCATAGTCAAAATACAGAGTAACTTGGTGTGAAAGCATAATAAAACAAACAAACAAAAAATAAATAAAGAAACAGGAAGAGTAGAGAAGAAACGATGCTCAGTGCAGGTCAGGGCGGTTTACCGAGTCGGAGCTTAATTAAGTCACATTGACTCGTGATTGAACTCTGACTCAAGACTTGAAGAAAACTCAGTCTGAAAAGAAACATGAACAAAAACGGTTGCAGTAGAATCACCAGTCAAACTCGTCTCATCTCATTATCTGTAGCCGCTTTATCCTGTTCTACAGGGTCGCAGGCGAGCCGGAGCCTATCCCAGCTGACTACGGGCGAAAGGCGGGGTTCACCCTGGACAAGTCGCCAGGTCATCACAGGGCACCAGTCAAACTAAACAAGACCATTCTCCATGGTGTGTGTGTGTGTGTGTGTTTGTGTTTGGTTCCACATGGTGACACGGGAACTGCTCCAGACCCAAACAGAACATTATCTTGGATGTGATTCTTATCAGTGGTAATGAAGTGCAACACCAATTTGGAAAAAATTCTGCTGAGAATGAAGGCTCCAAAACTGTGCGGGCTTTTTCAAACAGAAGCCTGGAAAAAACTTCTCAACCTGATCATCACAGTGCTTGAGTGAGTTATTTTTCTTGTTCTAGTTGTTTATTTTTAACTGAGATGACACTGATGTTTACATGGAGAATAAATTAATTGTATTATAGGTTAATCAAATGAAGATCAGGACATTTAAAAGGAGTCGATGTACAAAATATAGGCATATTCCTGGTGAAGCTTTATTGTGTATTGGGATTTAAACCAGAAGTGGGTGTGTCCTAAAGTTTTTTTTGTTGTTAAATTAAATGTGAACACCCTCTCTGAATGGGATGGACACTCTCTGTCTCCCCGTCAATCATAGCGTCACTAGCCAATCATGTGCGTCTGTAAGCTCATGTATGTGAAAGAGGGCGGATAGTGTTTCCTCTGAGTGTGTTACGCCCCCTGTCTGTGACACAGCAGCTCAATAAAAAGATGTGGTTGGGGGCTTTATGTGTCTCAGAAGAAGTGTATGTTAGCTTTCACCCTTGCGGGCTCGTCGGTGTCTGGCTGTGGTGGGTGGGGATTCATCAAGACTAAGCGTAAATTAGGAAGAAAATGGAGAAAAAAAGAAGAGGAACCTGATCACCATGCCAGAGCATCACTGGAAAAAGACAATATGCTGTAAACCAACAAATTAATTACAGCAGCCATGTGATCTTCATTTAACAATGATGAAGAATGAAGAACAAGAAACGAGCAATGAACATACAAGTTAATTGTTTTTCATCTAACGCAAAAGTCAGGGTCTGAAACTCCACTAGAACCATCACCCAGTGGATAAACCCAATCAAACGAAATAAACCCTGCTCCTATTCATATCTGCATTTATATCTGTTTAGAACACAAACACATCTGTTTGTTTCCTGTCCAGAGAGATAAGCAGGAGATCCACATGGTGTCCCTCAGGGCTCAGTACTCTTTCCTCTATTGCTTCGTTTTCTAGAGATAACCGTAAAATATAAAAATAACGATTAAAACATATATAGACAGCAGTAGAGTGTTTGATGTGTGAGCGAGAAATACAATAATAAAAACAATAAAAAGGATAAAAATGAGAACACTCCTGCAGCAATAAATCAGCTGAGAGTAAAAAAAAGGGATTTCCATCCATTGCGTTTAAATAATAATGATAAAAAGTACAGAGAAATGTTTCACATGTATTTTGTTCAGTAATAAACTTCATTTTTTCATTAAAAATATATGCATTATTTGAATATTTATTTTATACATATAAATATTTGTAGATTTGATTCTGTTGAACAGGAAGGAAAGATGAATAAATAAATAAATAAATAAATAAATATATTTCATAATTGTATAATTTAATAAAATATAATTACTTTTAAAATAAATAAAAAGAAACAGAGAGGCAGAAAGTAATAATGAGAGCTGCTGTCAGTAAGAGGCCGAGGGGTTCAGCGTCGAAACGTTTCAGTTCAGAGAGACAATTAAACACAACACAACACACTCATCACACACTGTACAGAAACACACACTTCCTTTAGTTCCCTGTGGTTCTGTTTGGGTCTGTTTGGATGGGCAAGGAGATTCTGGTGTGTGTGTGTGTGTGTGTGTGTGTGTGTGTGTGTGTGTGTGTGTGTGTGTGTGTGTGTGTGTCCTTATTCCTATAATTCACATGTTTGGAAGGAAAACGCACTTTAATTGTAATGATTACATAAAAGCCCATGTGGAGACATATTCTGAGATGAGGGAACCCTCCTAAATCAGATCCAGAAGGAGTTCCCTTCCACTCCCATGCAGTGTGTCTATGGCTACACAAAATATTGAGAACAATTTGGAGAGGAAATCTGAGTCATCTGTATTAAACCACAGACCACAGATACAGAAACACTGAGGAACTGTGATTTTTTTTAGTAGAAACTCTCCGTGTGTGGGTGGGTGGGTTATGCTGCCTTGGTTTTGGAATGGAAACTTCTAATAAAACACTTCAGAATGCTTAGCAGTTGTCTTTTCAGTTATGTATTGTAGTAGATTACATAAACAGAGATATAAAACAGGAAATGAAGAAGAAGACACCACTTCTGTGATGCCGAGAGTACGCGCACTCTGAGTTGTGTTTTAGTGGCTGTTAGCAGTGTTGTGCAAGTTCACACTTTTTTTGAACTAGTTCAAGTTCAGTTCAAACATGTTAAAAGTGAACTGTTCACGTTCATAGTTCACAGTTTTAATTCTGAACTAGTTCAAAGTTCAGTTCATTTTACTTTTAGGTAGGATATGAAAATAAAGACTAAAATCATATGCTACATTCTAGCTCAAAACTACTCACATATTATAGATATTATATTCTATCACACAAAATGGAAGTTATTGTACATACTATATATGGAAAAAAGGACAAAATATTTTGATTTCTTCACTGACTCAACCACTGCTACCAAAACGTTACACGTGACTTCAAACAAATGCTTTCAGTTTCAACTAACAGTAACTTCTAATAAACGACAGCTAGACTTCCTTATAAATGTGTGTGTTTCTAAAAAGATGACTGCCAATATGTATATACACTGAAGGAGTGCTATTTTAAGATCCATATCAACAGCATTGACCATATCAACCATATTGATCAGACAGAGGGATGCATGCTCAAGGGCTTTTTATTTCTCAAAATACAAAACAGGAAAACTTCAGATAGCCTCATTCTTCAGTACACATCTGTGTATGCACACAACAATCAAATTTCTAAAATTATTTGGCATTGTACTCATCTGTGTTCTCCGTGCCGCTACTTGAACTTTCACTGGCCATGTTGCTGTGAGTGTGCGCCGGCTGTGGTGTGCGCACTGTCTGCTGCCTGTAGCTAGGGAACGCTGGGTTACGCCTACTCTGCTCTGCTGCATCATGGGTAACGTAGTATGGAGCCAAATCATAGAGCCATCCACTATCTCCGGCTTCACACTGCGTTATCCATGATGCATTGCACACACGCGGCACCTCAGGGCAGTGAGTGACAACAACATCAGACTGACAGTGAAGTAGTAGAACGTAAAATATCTTGCAAGTAGACGTGCCACTCAATTCATCAGGTTTCATGTTTTGTTCATCTTCATGTTTGTCGTTCATGTCGCATAATTTGAACGAATTCACGTTCAAGTTCTTTCATTACAAAGTTGTTGCATTCAGTTCAAAGTTCATGGAAAAACGAGCGTGTTCAGTGAACGCGTTCTTTTGAACGCGTTCATGCACAACACTGGCTGTTATCTATTATACTCTAAAGACATTCGCTTACTGCTCGCATCTTCACGTGATTGGCTCAAGATTTTCTATGAAGCTTTGTTAAAGCGTGCACCTGGCATGCTCTGGGATGTGCAGGCGGATGCGTGGTTACGGAGAACCCAGACACCCTGCTTATCACCAGCCAAGGCCACAGAAAGGCGGTTACAGCATGTGGTAAAAACAACTTCTCAGTACACTAGCCAGGGGTTTTCAAAGTGGGGGCCACAGCCCCCTGGGGGGCTGCCAGGGGGCGCTAGGGGGGCCTCAGAAAGTTGGAGGGACGATAACAAAAAAATTGCGAAAATATATACTTTTTTAAAATAATTATTATGAAATATATTGTAATTAGTTTTTTAATCATTATTATAAAATATAATTATTAATGATAATACATCATATCGAAACGTTGTTTGCCATGCTCATCTCTCCGATTGCCTGTGATGTTGCGGTTTGCGCCATTTATCAAGCTGCTTTGCTCCTCAAGCTAGCCTATTGCTAGCGCAAAATGGACAGGTTTTTGAAGAAGAGACCAAAGGAACAAACCAACAGCCCTGCTGTGGAGGACACTGCTGCGAAAAAAACTAAGAAGTCCTGGCCAACTAAAATCCGAAAATATGAGGCAGCATACATTAAGTATGGCTTTACAGCCATACAGAAAAATGGCCATGATTGCCCGAAATGCGTCCTCTGTCTGGAGACCCTGTCAAACGAGTGCTTAAAACCTTCGAAACTTCAGCATCACTTGGTACAAAAACATCCGACAGATGCCAAAAAAACAGTCGATTTCTTCAGACGCAAAGAAGAGCATTTGGTCAGGCAATCTGCTGCATTCACCCAGCAAGCTACCGTACTGTCCCCGAGCGGCCCTGAAGGCATCATTTTTAGCCTCGTACCACATTGCTCGTGCTAAAAAACCTCACTCAATTGGAGAAGATTTGATTTTACCAGCCACCAAAGACATTGTCCGAGAATTGTTTGGTGAGGATGCTGCCAAAAAAATCGCTGCTGTCCCACTCTCTGATAACACCGTGAGCCGACGGATTGGTGACATGGCTCAAGACGTATCTGCTCAGCTGTTGGAGCAGGTGAGAGCCAGCGAATACTTCGCACTTCAGCTGGACGAGAGCACAGATTTATCCAATGAGGCCCAACTGCTTGTGTACATCAGATTTATTTCACAGGAAAGATTTGCGGAGGAAATACTATTTTGTAAAGCACTTGAAAGAAGAACTACTGGGAAAGACATTTTTCAAGTTTCGGACGATTACATCAAGACTAACGGATTGGACTGGACCCGTTGTGTGGGGGTGTGTTCGGACGGAGCTGCGGCAATGACCGGGAAGATCAGTGGAGTGACCGCTCTCATTAAGCAGAAGGCCCTGCATGTAGTGGCCACACACTGCACGCTCCATCACAAGGCACTGGTCGCAAAAAGGATGGATAACGAGTTGAATCAGGTACTACAGGAGGTTATACAGTTTATTGTTCAGTACGAAAATATTTGTGTTGAAAACATGTTAGTTAATAATATTCTTATGCTAAACAAATGTAACAATTATTGACTATTGAATAAAAGTAAGAGAAAACATTCTAAAAGTTGATGTTTCTTTACATATTTTGTAGCATTGTCTGTGGGTTTGCAAAGGGGGTCCCCGGCCAGAAGCTAATGCTGTTTGGGGGGCCTTGGCATGGAAAAGTTTGGGAACCCCTGCACTAGGCCACTTGAGCTCAACACACAGAAACACGGTGTTGCAATTCGGACGGGTGGGTGGAGCACAGAAGGACGGCAGGCCAGAACCGAGTTCAACAAAATCTCTTTATTTGGACACTTTACAGTGACGTTATTCTCCCAGCCACACATGCGCACACACACACACAGGTCGTCTGGTTGGGGAGAGAGCTCCCTACCTCTGCTCTCTCTCTCCTTATATAGGGCGTGGTCACTGGGACAGACACACAAACACACATTAACTGACATCAGGTGCAGTGATTCTGCCACTTACCTTCCCTGACTCCGCCCTACGGTCACAGACCGATGCTTGACCACGCCCCCGCTGCCACACACAGAGAATAGGAATGTTCATTCACTAAATTTCCTTCACAGTTTCAAACACAAAATAATGATTTTCCACTGAAAAACCAGTCTCTAAGATGGGCTTTAATTTACGAGGCTCTGTGAGAATAGAATGAGAAAATACACAAGAAAATTAATATAAATTAAATAATAAATAAATAAATAAATAAATGGATTTGAAAGTTTAATAAAAAAATCCAAACACAACACTTAAATGTTCAGCTCAGTTCTATATTTATAAAAATCATATGACTCAGTTTGCATTTCACAGTCATTTATTATTTATTTAACACTATTAGCGTTACTTTAACGCTAATCCAACGCTCATTTAACAACTAACTCACTGAATCCATGTCTCAGGCCCTGTCCACACGGCAACGGATTCAGGTGACTCCGATACAATTGCTTATCGTTTAGGCCTGGCGTCCACACGGCACCGGCGTTTTGGGTGCCCAAAACACAATCTTTTTGAGAACGGGTTCCAGAGTGGAAAGATCTGGCAACGTTGCTGTTGTGAAGTCGTCTGGATGAGTAGAACGGATTTGTTTACGATGACGTCACAACCACATGACTGAGTGCTTCACGCCGGGTAGAAGTGTAACGAACTCGATGCGAGTTGTCAACAAATCCTATAACTTGGTTCATGAAATGCGCTTACAAAATATTTTCTCTGTGAATATTTATTGTGTAATGGTGCAAAGTGAGAGAGAGAGACTCTGCCCTTAGGGCAGAGTCAATCCCGCCAGCAAAAATAGGGAAAAAAAGGAGCGATCTCACCTCTTCAGATGTTGGTTTAAGTCCTACAATACATTCCTCAAAAAGGGCGTAGAAGAGTAAATTAATCCATCAACGTGTAGCATTCAATTTATTCCGGACCATTAAAAACGCCGCCTTCCACGTAGAATCATACGTCATCCTCGCCGCCATATTGGATAGGTCAAAGCGGAGAATAAAGATTCATGTGCTGCGTTTAACTGTACCAACAGGTTTACCGTCCAAACGAGATCACATGGGATTACCTTTCACAGGTGAGAAACAACAAATTAATCCATCAACGTGTAGCATTCAATTTATTCCGGACCATTAAAGACGCCGCCTTCCGCGTAGAATCATACGTCATCCTCGCTGCCATATTGGATAGGTCAAAGCGGAGAATAAAGATTCATGTGCTGCGTTTAACTGTACCAACAGGTTTGCCATCCAAACGAGATCACATGGGATTACCTTTCAAAGGTGAGACTGGAAAAATACTTTTCATTGTATTTGGTCATTATAATGAAATTTTACGAACAGATTTTCCTGACTTTGTGGCTAATATGAAGTCTCGTGCATAATAGTTTATGCGCATGCGTCCTTACTTCTTCTATTGTTCTGGTGTCTCCGAAGGGACCGTCTTACAGCGCCTCTAGAGGTGTGGCATGTGTATTGCATCGTTTTCAGCAAGCGTTGCGTTGCCATATGGACCTGATATTTTACTGATCGTTGCCCATTTGGACGCGATATATTTTTAAATAACATCTCGTTGCCGTTGTCGTGTGGATGTAGCCTCACATTTTCCACCTTTTGTGATCAATATTTTATTCACTCACAAACAGGCAAGTCACTGGGTCACGGCACCACAAACTGTCCTCCAGCTGAACCTTCATCTAACGTCCATATAATGCTCATCTAATGCTCAGAATTCTGATGAACCCTTTACCTTTACGCTTATATAAAGTAAGGACAGGTGCTAAAGGTTAAAGGTACATGAACATTAGAGGAGCGTTAGACAAATATAAATAAACGTTAGATAAATGTTAGATAAATGTTAGCTGAAGATGAGAGAGGGTTAGATAAACATGAAATAACAGTTGAAATCAGAACATGACATGAATGTTACATCAGCGTTATATGAAGGTTAGTGTTGGATGAACATTAGATAAGAACATTAGAGGAAGGTTAAATAAGAACACTAGATAAGCATTAGATAAATATTAGATTAACATGAAATAAGAACACTAAATGGATTAGATCAATTTTAGTTTAATGTTAAATCATCTGAAATAATGTTAAATAACAAAGTTAGAGGAGTTTTAGATGTAAATGTAATTTTACAATTTAAATGTCTCATCTCATCTCATTATCTGTAGCCGCTTTATCCTGTTCTACAGGGTCGCAGGCGAGCTGGATCCTATCCCAGCTGACTACGGGTGAAAGGCGGGGTACACCCTGGACAAGTCGCCAGGTCATCACAGGGCTGACACATAGACACAGACAACCATTCACACTCACATTCACACCTACGCTCAATTTAGAGTCACCAGTTAACCTAACCTGCATGTCTTTGGACTGTGGGGGAAACCGGAGCACCCGGAGGAAACCCACGCGGACACGGGGAGAACATGCAAACTCCGCACAGAAAGGCCCTCGCCGGCCACGGGGCTCGAACCCGGACCTTCTTGCTGTGAGGCGACAGTGCGAACCACTACACCACCGTGCCGCCCCACAATTTAAATGTAAAAGTAAATTAAATGTAAATTACATGATGCTTAATTTCTTCTCTGTGTATTTAATAATAAATGTCGGACTTTCCTGATATAATAAATGAACCTTAAAATTATACTAATGTTCCCTGAGTATTTTATAAGCGTTAAAGAAACGTTAAATTGAGTGTTAAATGAACAGTCGATGAGTGTTTGATGGGTTTAAATGTAGATTAGATAAAGGTTAGTTGAAATGTTAGATTTGTCGATTGTGAGAAAAGTGACATATAACACGGAACATTCATCTAATGTTTATCGAACACTCATAACATTCATCTAACGTATCAACTGATTATCTAAGACCCAGATAACACACCATAAACACTGAAGGTTCGAGGTTATCTCTGTAACCTTGAGCGAACGTTCAGCTGACACTCAGCCATAAAGTTCATCTGATGCACTTTAATCATTCACTGATCACCAGCTTGATTTGATTTGCTTTTATTTGTCACTTTCTGTCTTTTTACTGAACATCTCTGGTGTTAATCACATGATGTTTACTTTCTTCTCTGTCCACTGAAGAATAAATTGATGAGGAAAACACTGGACAGTGGCGGCACGGTGGTGTAGTGGTTAGCGCTGTCGCCTCACAGCAAGAAGGTCCGGGTTCGAGCCCCGTGGCCGGCGAGGGCCTTTCTGTGCGGAGTTTGCATGTTCTCCCCGTGTCCGCGTGGGTTTCCTCCGGGTGCTCCGGTTTCCCCCACAGTCCAAAGACATGCAGGTTAGGTTAACTGGTGACTCTAAATTGAGCGTAGGTGTGAATGTGAGTGTGAATGGTTGTCTGTGTCTATGTGTCAGCCCTGTGATGACCTGGCGACTTGTCCAGGGTGAACCCCGCCTTTCGCCCGTAGTCAGCTGGGATAGGCTCCAGCTCGCCTGCGACCCTGTAGAACAGGATAAAGCGATAATGATAAAGAGATAATGAGATGAGATGAGATGAACACTGGACAGTCCGGAGGGAAGTGCAGAAGACACTGGCGCCGAGGGAAAACTACACACGAGCGCCACCTCGTGGTGATTCAGTATGACAGCATAATCACGCTCCCTCTCAGCACTCGAACCTGTGCTGTGCTGGATCACTGCCTCCAGACTCACAGCTTCAGAGAGGATAGAAACCACTGTGAGGGTGTCAGGGTCTGGGTGTCTGTGAGAGAAATTTCTGGAATATTTTTAAAAGCTGACAGAATCACTTTAATGTTCACTCAACAATATAGAAAAATTTGTTTTCTGTCATTTCTCTTCAGCAGCGCTGTGGTGTGATGAGGTACAATGGGTTTGATGATCAGTTGGCATCAGTGGAATGGCATCGGTGGCATCAGATGAAGGTCAGGGCGTGTGGCTGATGAGCTAAAGTACGTCTCTCAGCTGAACACAAACTCTGTCTCCCTGTGGACGCTGAGGAGACTGCAAATAAGCTGTTTATTGTGAATGAAGAGTCACAGGTAAGATCATGATGGTCGTTCTGGATGTGATGGAGGGCTGCAGCTCTGAGGAAGATGACTCAAAACGAATCAGTGATCTGTTGATGGCTGAAGATGACAGGATCCAGCTCATCGCCTCACATCTCACACAGAGAATCTCTGAGCATCAAGCTTCAGTCATGAGGATCTCCAGGTGAAGGCTTCCAGGGCTGTGAGGAAAGTGCTCCTGAGCTCAGCTGGAGACAGGAAGTCTGTTGGAAGCTCCATGGAATTGCACTGTGAGCTCCAAAGTGGCAACTGGTCCAGTCAGAGCTGGAGCGCCACTCTGTAGAACTGAGCAACACACCTGACCAGCTTTCTGGAATCTTCTCTCCCACTGAGCACATTTTCCTCACCCTCCACAACAGGGAGAATGAATTTATTTGAATGTGGCCAGAAAACAACAGCTGGAGAACCGATCCGCTCTGGAAGTGCTTCATCACCTACAGAAGATCAGATATCACAGCTAGAGGATATGATATCTGTGATTAGATCCTGGCCCTGTATTGCTCTGATTACTTTGTCAGACCTGGAGGAATGAAAACTTCAGGAACGTCACTAAAGTTCCACCAGGAGGTCCATGGAACAGTGAAGAGCTGAGAAGATGTGTCCATCAGCAGGTCCTCTTCTGAGTGAACTCTAAATTCCTGGACCCCGATCCGGTCTCCATGACGACTAAAGTGATTAAAATATCACTAATTACACTTTATCAGGCATTTAAATATTATTTGTTTATTTTTTAGTACATATAGCCTGTGGTTTACATAAATTCTCTTCTTGGTCAAAATTTTTTTTAAATGTTACTGATGTTTTCATTTTGTTTTAATAAAATATTTGTTGTTGCTGTGACACTGTTGGTACAAACGATCAGTAAAAATTAGACCTTTGTTCCAGAGTGTTTATTGAATTTTTTCTTTTTGTAGTTTTTACTAAATAATAAAGAAATTTATACATGATGGTCACTACAGTGAGCAACTCTTTAAAAACCATTATTGTGTATTGTACAGTTGCATGTGCTCCTCTTTTATGGAGTCATAAGAGTGTCATAAAAAGACTAAAGAGGAATATTTTTGTATTATTTTATTTTAAATTTTATTTCTGCATTTATTTTTGTATTATTTTAGATTCATATTTATTTATTTTCTCATTCTTTTTCAACATTTTTTTAAAAATTCTTTTTGTCATTCTTTTTCATGGCACTCCTGTGACTCCATACACTTCAGTGGCTGTTACTCAAAACACTATCTAGTGGCCAGTAATTGCAAATGCAACAAAAGGCAAGGTTCAAGGTTTTTTTATTTGCCATTTGTGCATAAACCAACAGTTCAGACACATTGAAATTTTTGTGCAGGGCTCTCTCCGTCAACAGATTAGAAAATAAAAACACTATAATAAAAATATAAAATATTGATACAATATGTGTGTGGGGGGGAGTTATATGCTCAAAATTTTAAATACAAGTATTAAACAGAAGGAGAGGGCAAATGTTAAATAACGTTAATAAAATAAAAGGCTGGTCCTGAGTGCTGTTCCTGGATTATTAAAAGAGGGGAAAGTTTATGGAAATATTGCACATTTTGGGAGGGGAATGAAAGTTATGTGGGGATATTGCACAGTTAAAATATTGCACATTTATCAAAGGGTATATGACACATAATCCTGTTTCACAGATAAAAAAAGACATAAACAAACATGGCAGAGTTCAGTTCAGAATCACTAATTAACCCAGGGTTTTCTGTTCAATCCCACTACAAGAAAAGGTCTTCGGAGGTGAATAAATTATGATAACAACAAATAGCATCTATAGAACTGTATAATAGTCGTGTTTTTGAACTGTTGCCTACTAATAGCTTATATATCCACCAAACTGAACATCAGGCAGCTGAGCTATTTTGCCAGTAAACACTCAGGTTACAATATAAGTGCAAGTTTTTGGTGAAAATGTTTATTCTTTATTTTTATTTGTAAAGTTAATATAAATAGTATTTTTCAATTATAGTGCTGTACTTTACACTTTCAATAAGTAAAGAAAAAGAACTTCCTGATTCTGATCTACAGATAGTCAGGGAGCGTATGTAACCTACTTTGCAAAATCTGCCAAGTCTGGTTTCTCAGTGTTAACCCTTTATTTACATTCCAAACAAATTATTTTTACTTGTTGTAATGTCAGCAATCACCATTTTCACCAAAAAAAGGAAATGCTAAATATCACATGTAAAAACGTTAAAAAGAACCCAACACATATATCCGTATCACTTAAGTCCATTATAACATCTATATTTTTAATTACCCGTTTACTAACTTTATGTGAATAGAAATCATATTTACATGATATTATCGAGTTAGGTTTAAAATGAGACATTTACACTATTTACACTATTGCTACAGAACTTGAGAATATTTATAGCTTATCCAGAACTCAGCTCACACTCTCTCATTTCAGAAATTTCTGTGATACGTTTATTACTAAGCTGCTAGCAGTTTCTGTTTTTTTATGTCCAAACTGCATCAAGAAGTCACACTTTGCCGAAGGATTCAAACACAAAACACGAAGATAAAAGCAGTTATTAGTAACATATTTTGACCAGAAATAAAGCAGAATGAGCATTTTCTAAGAGCATACATATTAAGCTACCTTCAAATGTGTCCACATGTTTATGATTCAAAGAACTCTTCATCATTTGATATTCCATATTAATGTTTATGTTCCCCCCTCTGCAAACCCGAACACTGCTTGTGACACTATTTACTCTGCAATCGCCCGGCTACAGACTCAACACCCGAGTGCATTCATTGCTGTCTCAGATGACTTTAATCATGTTAATTTGGACAAAACACTTTCCACTTTCACTCAATTTGTGAACTGTCCTACCAGAGAGGGAAGAACAATAGACCTGCTGTATGCTAATGTTAAAGAGGCTTACAGCTCTCCCCCCCCCTCCCCCCACTGGGCAGGTCAGACCACAACCTGATCTACCTCTCCCCCTGCTATGTGCCTCTGGTGAAGAGACTGCCCACCACATCAAAGATAGTGAGGAGATGGACAGACGAGGCCAACGAGACACTGCAGGGATGCTTCGAGATGACAGACCGGCAGACACTGTGTGAGCCCCACGGAGACGACATTGATGGGCTCAGAGTGCATCACGGGATACATCAACTTCTGTGTGGACACCATTGTCCAAGCTAGGACTGTCAGCTGTTACCCCAACAACAAGCCATGGGTAACGAAGGACATCAAAGCCCTCTTAAATGAGAAGAAGAGGGCTTTCAGAGCTGGCAACAAGGAGGAGGTGCGAGGAGTACAGTGTGAACTGAGAGCAACGATCAGGGAGGCCAAGGAAAAGTACAGGAGGAAGTTGGGGTGGAAACTCCAACAGAACAACATGAGAGAGGTGTGGAGGGGAATGAAGACCATCACTGGTTACAAGCCAGCCAACAGTGAAGGAGTGGATGGCAATGTGGAAAAGGCGAATGAGCTGAATCTCTACTTTAACAGATTCGATGGAGTGACTCCAACCCACCACCACCACTCTTCTGCGGGATGGCTACAACCACACACTTCACATTCTCTCCCCTCCCCCACCTCTTCTTGCCCAACCTCATCCCCCATTTCAGGACCTCGCTCACATCTCCTCAACAGACCCCCTGGCTGAGCACCCCCCCCCCCCCCCCCCAAGAAACACCTTCATCCCTCCCCCACCCATCACCTCCACACCGATCATCAGCGAGGAGCAAATGAGAAGACAGCTGAAGAGACTCCATGCAGGAAAATCAGCAGGCCCGGACGGTGTTAGCCCCAGGGCCCTGAAGACCTGCGCCCTCCAGCTAAGTGGAGTACTTCAGCATGTCTTCAACATAAGCCTGGGTCTTCAGAGGGTCCCCGTGCTGTGGAAGACATCATGCCTCGTCCCTGTACTGAAGAAGCCACGCCCCAATGACCTCAAAGACTACAGGTCTGTGGCATTGACGTCACACATCATGAAGACCCTTGAGAGACTCATCCCGGAACAGATCCGGCCTATGGTCCAACCACTTCTTGACCCCCTTCAGTTCACCTACCAGCCCCGTCTTGGAGTAGAGGACGCAATCATCTACCTGCTCAACAACGTCTACGGCCACCTGGATAAGCCAGCCAGCACTGTGAGGATCATGTTTTTTGATTTCTCCAGTGCTTTTGACACCATCCGGCCGGCTCTGCTGGGTGAGAAGTTGACAGCGATGCAGGTGGATGTCCCACTGGTGTCCTGGATTGTGGATTATTTGACTGGCAGACCACAGTATGTGCACTTGCAGTGCTGTGTGTTGGACAGAGTGATCAGCAACACTGGGGCTCCGCAAGGGACTGTCCTTTCTCCTTTCCTTTTCACTCTCTACACCACTGATTTCAACTACTGCATGGAGACCTGCCACCTCCAGAAATTTTCTGATGACTCTGCAGTAGTTGGACGTATTACCAGTGGTGATGAGAGCGAGTACAGGATGGTGGTGGACAACTTTGTCACGTGGAGCAGGAAGAACCACCTACAGCTCAACGTGACGAAGACAAAAGAACTGGTGGTCGATCTGAAGAGAATCAGGGCTCTGGTGAATCCTGTTAACATCCAAGGGGTCAGTGTGGATGTGGTGGAGGAATATAAGTACCTGGGGGTGTACTTGGATAATAAACTGGACTGGTCCAAAAACATGGACACTGTATACAAAAAGGGCCGGAGACGTCTCTATTTTCTGAGACGGCTGAGGTCCTTCAACATCTGCCGAACGATGCTGCAGATGTTCTATGAGTCTGTGGTGGCCAGCACCATCCTATACGCTGTCGTCTGCTGGGGCAGCAGCTTGAAGGTGAAGGACACTAACAGACTCAATAAGATCATCAGGAAGGCCGGCCATGTTGTAGGTGTGGAACTGGACTCTCTGACAGTGGTGTTGGAGAAGAGGACACTGTCCGAAATAAAAAGAATCTTAGACTGTCCTTCCCACCCTCTCCATGAGGAGCTGATCAGCCACAGGAGCACGTTCAGTAAACGGCTGGTTCTTCCACGCTGCACAACTGAGAGACCCAGGAAATCATTCCTACCTGCTGCAGTCAAGCTGCACAATGCCACTGTATAACTGTGCTACACTGTCTTACCATGTATACTGTATCCTTAACTCAGGTGCAATATATGTATATAAAATCACTTCATTTTGCTTTTACTTAAGTTATTGAGCTTATTTAAATTTATTTTATTTTTATTTATTCTTTTTTCAGACGATTTTATTTTCTATTTTTAGACATGTTTACTTCTTTGATTCAGGAACTTGGTAGCAAATTTGAATTTCCCTCCAGGGATTAATAAAGTGATTCTGATTCTGATAAGTAAAAAACAAATGATACTTCTAATTTGAAATATTATATTTGGTATGCGCAGGTTTCAAATTTTGTCTTATAAAATATTTTATTCAAACAAGGAATCACTTATCCCAGCTTTTTATTGAAGAGTTGGTATGTGGACACATTGTTATTAAGCATTAGCATATTAGCACAAAGCATATTTACAGGATCGGTGCAAGGATGAGGAATCTGTTGTGGTTGTGTATGGAGAGTGCATGGACAGATAAGCATCAGACATTTCAGTAA
The DNA here is from genome assembly GCF_027579695.1 of Neoarius graeffei. Taxonomy (NCBI): domain Eukaryota; kingdom Metazoa; phylum Chordata; class Actinopteri; order Siluriformes; family Ariidae; genus Neoarius; species Neoarius graeffei. Next base: position 66,242,233 of record NC_083588.1, on the reverse strand, counting down.
CTCTATAACTAACAGGTTCACTAGTTATCTACAATTTGTGAGAAAGAGTTGTATTCTTAATTATGGCAGACATCTGAGACAAGCATGCAAACATACAGACAGGTAAAGACAGACACACAAAGAAGCGACTAACTTGCTGAAATATTTTTGCAACAAGTCTCACAGTTCTGGCAACCCAACAGAAAATCAGTCACCTTGTTAAACACTTTTTTTTAATCAATCTTGAAACAAACATACTTTTAGGTAAAGAATCTATAGAGTAACAAACTCCTAAAAGCAAAAAGTGATGTCAGTTGAATAGACTGAGCAGCGCACCACCTCTGAGGTTCGAACTGATCCCACTCAGTAGTTTAAGGCCCGGTCACACAGCACTCCGCGTCTATATCACGTACAAAAAGATACAAAAATCTGGTGGACGTGGTCGTAAGTGGTAATTTTTGGTCAATTTTGGCTCTGCCGTGCTTTGTACGGGGTATGGCCGTCGGCGGCTGTTTCACTGCCATAGCACTGCCAAATCACGGGTAACCGCGGCTCAGCGTCGTTGGAAGAGCGGCTTGCTGCGCATATAAAAGCGGTAGGATATGTTGAGCCTGTATCAGTTGGTTCTGTTGGTGCTGGAGCATTAAGATGAGGACATCACAGCGTTGAGGGTTCATGTTCACCCCTTGCCATCTAGACTGCAAGTGCCGAGGTCTCAGAAAATTACAGTATTTACATGCCGCAAATCAGAAGTGATGCAGAAGTGATTAGACAGTGATCAATCGAATTTAGAACTTGTTTGAGACGTCGTTTAACGGGCTTAGACAGTGCTATGTACGCGGAAAAATCCATTTCTCAGTGATAAGCCGCTAAACACACGCTATATCCCGTGATACCAACGCGTAACACCCGTCCGATGACCGTGCTCTGCCCGTGATAGACCGCCAAACTTTCGCGTCTTACCACGTCTCCCCAAGTTTTAATAACGGCCGGGACACTGATTATCACGTGTTTTTCACCTGTGTTGCACGTCTTTACCACGTGTGCCGGCCGTGGTTGTCCGCGGTCTAAAGTTTTGAGCAGTCCAAAACTTTTTGCCGCGTCCGACGCCGTTCCGATTTTCCCCTGCGTCCTGTCACGTCTGTATATCGACTGTAACACGTCTTAACTTCGACATCAACACGAACAATATCGTCTGCTTCACGGGAGAGCACTTTTTGACGGGTTTTGGCCGTGATAAAGCCGTAAAGCGCTGTGTGACCGGGCCTTTAGGTTCTTTGAGGGTTAAATGGGTATCCAATGTATGAACCATGCTTTTGACCTGAATAAAAAGGTTGTGTGCCACAAATAACACCTATTATGGATATAATAATTGCATATTAATGATGTAATACTTTTATACCAATTTCCTATATGTTGTTTCAGGGCTCTTTTTATGCGCAAAGTTCCCCTGCGTAATTAACTATGGAACAGCAGCCTACAACCATTACAACAAGTCCAGATTTATGAATTTATATCTGAGCTTGTATATTATTACCAAAAACAAGACTTAGCAAATTTTGCAAAGTAGCCTCCAAATAGAAACAAATACAGCCTGACTAAGAGATTTCTTTCAGCACATGGAGTGCACTGCTGATGTTTGTTTGTTTGTTTGTTTGTTTGTTTTTCTGGGGTTTGATGACTAATATACAATATTTTCTCGGGTCAGTGGACTATAGTTGCTGCTGCTGTTGTTAGTCCAGATTGTGGAAGTGTTAAAATATGATGTTTTACAGCACCACAATGTGCATTTTTACTTTCTTTGAGTTCCAAACAATCCACTGTTCAGTCATTAGTCCACTACATGCATGATGCTCTCCTCCTGAGTGAACACATTAATAACTTTATTAACATTTAAAAATCTTTCTGTAATTCATGCAAGAAAGGGTTAATATCTTGCCAGTCCTTCTCTAAACATTTGCATTAAATATGATGAATGCTTTTTTATGTTTAGCTTCTACATGCATGTAATGCCAGTTAAACAATAAATGTGTTTATTTACTCATAAATGACTAAAGAAAGAAATACATTTCATTGTAGGACTTGAATGAAAGTGAAATAGAGTTGTTATTCCCTTTAGAGACACAAAGTGGTGCTATAACACAACTTTCATTCTCATTATCTCTAGCCGCTTTATCCTGTTCTACAGGGTCGCAGGCGAGCTGGAGCCTATCCCAGCTGACTACGGGTGAAAGGCGGGGTTCACCCTGGACAAGTCGCCAGGTCATCACAGGGCTGACACATAGACACAGACAACCATTCACACTCACATTCACACCTACGCTCAATTTAGAGTCACCAGTTAACCTAACCTGCATGTCTTTGGACTGTGGGGGAAACCGGAGCACCCGGAGGAAACCCACGCGGACACGGGGAGAACATGCAAACTCCACACAGAAAGGCCCTCGCCGGCCACGGGGCTCGAACCCGGACCTTCTTGCTGTGAGGCGACAGTGCTAACCACTACACCACCATGCCGCCAACACAACTTTCATTCACAGTCCAAATCAGCAGCTGGAGCTTCAGTGGCGTTTCATCTTAAGTAGTTGCAGGTCTGAACTTTAGTGATGAACATCTACACTTCAGTGGGGCAGTTAAAGTTTTTGGTGAAGGTATGATGTGTAGAAACACTGTTTAATAAATTTAAAGTGACAGTCTGGTGTCAACTCAAACAGCCACCACGTTCCCCTTTAACCCAAATCCAGTCAATCAGTTGAGTGTTGGTGTGGTGGCTGATGTCTGTTTCTTCAGTGTTGCACTGATACCATGACGCTAATTTTTCTGACAAGTAACAGAAGTCTTTCTCACTCAAAAAAAATCTACTCTCTGAATGACACATGCAGTTCTTCAGTGAAGTCACACAGATGCTCAAGAACAAACCTACAGAATCTCCACTCACATTCTGATCACAACACACAACACCTACTGGCCTCCATCCACACCTACAGTAGTGCTTGAAAGTTTGTGAACCCTTTAGAATTGTCTATATTTCTGCATAAATATGACCTAAAACATCATCAGATTTTCACACAAGTCCTAAAAGTAGATAAAGAGAACCCAGTTAAACAAATGAGACAAAAATATTATACTTGCTCATTTATTTATTGAGGAAAATGATCCAATATTACATATCTGTGAGTGGCAAAAGTATGTGAACCTCTAGGATTGGCAGTTAATTTGAAGGTGAAATTAGAGTCAGGTGTTTTCAATCAATGGGATGACAATCAGGTGTGAGTGGGCACCCTGTTTTATTTAAAGAACAGGGATCTATCAAAGTCTGATCTTCACAACACATGTTTGTGGAAGTGTATCATGGCACGAACAAAGGAGATTTCTGAGGACCTCAGAAAAAGCGTTGTTGATGCTCATCAGGCTGGAAAAGGTTACAAAACCATCTCTAAAGAGTTTGGACTCCACCAATCCACAGTCAGACAGATTGTGTACAAATGGAGGAAATTCAAGACCATTGTTACCCTCCCCAGGAGTGGTCGACCAACAAAGATTACTCCAAGAGCAAGGCGTGTAATAGTTGGCGAGGTCACAAAGGACCCCAGGGCAAACTTCTAAGCAACTGAAGGCCTCTCTCACATTGGCTAATGTTAATGTTCATGAGGCCACCATCAGGAGAACACTGAACAACAGTGGTGTGCATGGCAGGGTTGCAAGGAGAAAGTCACTGCTCTCCAAAAAGAACATTGCTGCTCATCTGCAGTTTGCTAAAGATCACGTGGACAAGCCAGAAGGCTATTGGAAAAATGTTTTGTGGACGGATGAGACCAAAATAGAACTTTTTGGTTTAAATGAGAAGTGTTATGTTTGGAGAAAGGAAAACACTGCATTCCAGCATAAGAACCTTATCCCATCTGTGAAACATGGTGGTGGTAGTATCATGGTTTGGGCCTGTTTTGCTGCATCTGGGCCAGGACGGCTTGCCATCATTGATGGAACAATGAATTCTGAATTATACCAGCGAATTCTAAGGGAAAATGTCAGGACATCTGTCCATGAACTGAATCTCAAGAGAAGGTGGGTCATGCAGCAAGACAACGACCCTAAGCACACAAGTCGTTCTACCAAAGAATGGTTAAAGAAGAATAAAGTGAATGTTTTGGAATGGCCAAGTCAAAGTCCTGACCTTAATCCAATGGAAATGTTGTGGAAGGACCTGAAGCGAGCAGTTCATGTGAGGAAACCCACCAACATCCCAGAGTTGAAGCTGTTCTGTACGGAGGAACGGGCTAAAATTCCTCCAAGCCGGTGTGCAGGACTGATCAACAGTTACCGCAAACGTTTAGTTGCAGTTATTGCTGCACAAGGGGGTCACACCAGATACTGAAAGCAAAGGGTCACATACTTTTGCCACTCACAGATATGTAATATTGGATCATTTTCCTCAATAAATAAATGGCCAAGTATAATATTTTTGTCTCATTTGTTTAACTGGGTTCTCTTTATCTACTTTTAGGACTTGTGTGAAAATCTGATGATGTTTTAGGTCATATTTATGCAGAAATATAGAAAATTCTAAAGGGTTCACAAACTTTCAAGCACCACTGTAACTTCCTCTAGTGCCCTCCATCCACACCTACCTTCCTCTAGTGCCCTTTGATTGAAACCTACCTTCGTCTAGTGACCTTTATCAACACCTAACTTCCTCTAGTGCCCTCCATGGACACCTACCCTATTCTGATGTCCTCCATCCACACTTACCCTACTCTGGTGTCCTTCGGTTGACATCTATCTGGTGCCCTTTGATTGACACCTACCCTATTCTGGTACCCTCTAGCCACACCTACCCTACTCTGGTGCCCTTCGGTTGACACCTACCCTACTCTGGTGCCCTTCATCTACACGTCTCCTACTCTGGCGCCCTGCAATCGACGCATGCCAAAAAGTATAACTTGCACTGAAGTCCAGCTCTGGTTGTTGATTTGAACTTTTCAGAAGCTGCTGATTTCTTAGGATTTTCACACCCAACAGTTTCTGGAGTTGAAGCAGGATGGAGTTGGAAACATCAAACCAACCTCCAGTGTGCATCAGTTCTGCAACTGGGAGCGGCTTGTTGATGAGAGAGGTCAGATGAGTCCAGCTGACAGGAAGGCTGCAGTAACTCAGATAATCACTCTTTCCAACCACAGTGAGCAGAAAAGCATCTCAACACACTCAGGAGCTGATTTATTGGTCCTCTCATGAGGATGTCTTTGATGGAGACTGCTCTGGAAGTGTGTGAGTTGAGACAACTGCATCTGCGAACTGCTGTAAAAGTGTCTCACATAGCATCAACAGTTCCCACCCCATTAGACCACACCCCAACAAACCACACCCCAACAAACCACACCCCTAATGTTTAAAGTTGGAAAAGTAGCAGAAAGATGGAGGTGACGTGGAACTTTAATGTGTAAATATGCTCCACAGCATCAGTGATATTTTACAGAATAGTTTATGAGTTTAAAAATTATTCTGGTTGTTTAATGACTTTTTTAAAGAATTATAAGTTTTTTTAGATTTTTGCTTCTGTACTTGTTGAGCGTGTAAGTGGTGTAAACACTGCTGTATTAAATGTTGTGTTTATCCTGTGTTTGTTTTTATACCAACACTAATGTTATGTTCAGTAGGTTATTTTGGGCGGATGACCACAGAGAGAGAGAGAGAGAGAGAGAGAAGCTACACCACTGTCCAGTAAACACTAGATGTCTGAGGGGTTTATAGTGCAAGAGGGAGAGACGGAGGAAGGGAGGGAGAGACAGAGGAAGGGAGGGAGGGAGGGATGGAGAGAGGGACTGATGCAATTGCTGTGTAACTAATGGTTGTGTGGCATGCGATTGGTTTCTCAGCCGTCCTGCTTTTCATCCTGTAGTGTTTCATCACGCGTCAATATTTTTGTAATTCTGTTCTTATTAAACCTCTAACTTTCACCGTTTTACCATGAACTGTTAATTATCCAGTGAAACCCTTAAAGAACCCATGAAGAACTCTTTTATCTGAGTGTGTGTGTGTTATTTAACTGCGTAAGTGTGTGGTACACGCTCCACATTATTGCTCATTATTTTCTTCTTCATATCTCAAACCTCTCAGGAGAATTATCTTCTCAGTACGCTCTCAGAAAAAGTGTTCCTCAAGGGTTCTGCGCTGAGGGTCACTGGATACTTACGGGGTCTGAGTTTCCCTTCAGAACTTTCCACAAGTGCCCGCTCTCAGGATGAAGGGTTATTCAAGGGTTCTGTAAGGGTTCGTTGTGCAAATAAGGGCTTTTATCCCCTCATCCTACCTGGGAGTCCTACTAATCGAGAACTACTCTGTTGTACATAGAACTTTTTAGGGTTCTCACATATGCCTGTCTGTTTCTGTTTCCCATTGAGAGTACACGGTGTGTGTTTTGGCTGCCGCTTCTCACTGGAGTGTTTTATTTTTCTTTTATTTGCCCTTTGTTTTTCCTTTCTGTGTATGTATGGTTTGATGTTTGTTTTTTGTTTGAATGTTTTGTCTGCCGGTTGTGGTGTAGCTCCAGACCCAGTTTTGGGCGTCGGTTCCCTTAGGGCCTTGGTCTGCCATGGGTGATGCCTGTGCTCCTCGCTATGGACTGCAGTGAGCTCGTTGCTCTCTTTAACATTGGGGTTGTTCAGCGCTTTGTGCAGCGGTGCTTCTGTGCTCACGTTCTGGATCCATGGCGTGGTGTTCCGAGTGATGTTGCCTGCCGGCGTCGCAGCGGCTGTGCAGGTGGTGTGGGATTGACCTTAGTGTGCCTTTTGGTGGGATTGTGGGCAGCTACATGACTGGAATTACGTCCTGACCCTCTTTTGGCTGACTCTTTGGGTTCCCCCTGAGGGACAACTGAAGAACCCTGAAGAATTCTTTTTGACAAGTTTTCAAAAAATAAATGTAAACTCTTATTTTCTAAATAAGGGTTCTTATCTTCATAAAAGAGTTCTACTTCAAACATTTTTTGACAGAGAACCGCTCCATTAAAGAGCTCTACATAGAACATTTAAGGGTTCCTTGAAAGGGAAGATCACATAATGGTGCTGAGAAGTAAAGGTTCTTTAAAGTGCATATCACGGGTAAATTCAGGAGCAAGATCAATGTAATTCTCCTATTTTATATTAAACTTTGGTCAAATATCTGTCATATTTTGCATTTTGAGCAATTTTTTTTACCTTGTGCAATACCAGAAAAATTCAGTTGAAATCAAGCCATTTGAGGAGAATTGGTCCGCCTCTGAAAAAACTTGGCATTTGGATTTCCCAGCAAACATTGATTTTCGTGACGTCGCGTGCGGGACGCCTCCCTCTCAATCCTACGTCAGCGCTGGTTTGTTTATGAGAAAACGACCTGGTGGTTTTCTGCAAATTTCTTCAGCGTTATCGCGTAATTAATAAAATGGTTAACAGATGTATCGTAGGAGGCTGTAGCAACACCAATCTTGATGGGATTAGTACTCATCGTTTCCCAAAAGACCGGACAATGAGAGAGAAATGGGAGCGCTTGGTCTACACAGGCTGTGCACTGAAACCGTGCAAAGCTCTCGCAGCCTGCTGGCGCTTCCGCAGGTGACGTCACGAATCTGGCTCCAGACTCCCTTGGGATTTTTCCAGACGCGTTTTGTTTTTTTTGTTTTTTTTCTGCTGTAGACAGATGGCCTTGTGCAAAATTACCCTTCTGGATGAGTGTGTAAAGGGACATTCTTTCATATAAAAAAAATGAATTTGGTCCAGGATATGCACTTTAAGGGTTCATTGAATAATTAAGGGTTCTTAGCTTCTTAAAGATTTCTACTTGGAACTCTTTCTCATAGTGGAACATGTTGTAGGGTTCCACATCAAATTTTTAAGGTTTCACCAAAAAAGACAGCAGGATTTATTGATAAATTCATGGATCATAGTTTTCCAGAAGTGTTCCTCTGACAGGGAAACACCCTTCTAGGGCTCTACATAGAACCTTTAAGAGTCCCTCCAGAGAGACAACTGAAGAACACATAAGGGTTTACATTTTATGAATGTCAGGTTTCTTTAATTCAGGTTTTATTAAATAATTAAAGGTTGTTAGCTTCCAAAAAAGGTTCTAGTTAGAAACACTGTTGTACGTAAGGTTCTCGCTGAGGGATAAAGAACCCTTAGGCACATTTTTGAACATTTTTGGAGGTTTTATTTATTTTGGTTCAGATTGAATCAGACTAAAGTGTCAGTCAGACGTTCCGTTTGAAAATGTCTCTGTCGAGTGTTTTGAAGTGAAGTTGTTTAAAATATTATCGCTGTAGTTTGGAGCCCAAACAGCCACCGTGCTGGTACACAAACACACATTCTGTGATGGTGTGCTTTAACGACCCGAGAGGAAGAACAGATTCCTCTTGACATGTGATCTGTTTTTTTTTAAGATGTTCTGTTGTGTTCAGGACACTGAGTTGCGTGAACACCACGCCGGCGTGTTGGAGAGGACACTGACACATCAGCAGATGCAGCGTGAGTCACTTGGGTTTGAGGAAATGAGCCGCGTTAAAAATCTTCAGACACACCGTTAAAAACATGTCCAGACCGAGTGAAATAAATAAAGTCTCATGTTATAAAAAATTAATGATCGCGTGCAGATCAAAGTAAATAAACATTGTGGCTGAAACACAAAATGAAAAATTAAAAGTTCAGGTATACTTCTGATAAAGACTATCACAGGTTGATTTCTCATTAATGTGCATGCTGTGATTCGTTATGGTTTCGATAGTAACCGCTCATTCACGGGGACGTGAACAGTGGATGCTCTGCGTAAACAGATTAAAAAATGTGTGAACTGTAAGATGTTTGTGTTTATGTGACGTTTATGGAAGGAGTCTCCAGTGTCAATGCTTTGTAACAGTCGAGCTGTAACTGTAGAGGTGTTTACGCTGCTTTGCATTTTCTTGGTGATAAACTGTGATTTTTGTTTTTTTTGTGACATTTAAAAGTGTTTCTAGACCCACAACGACAATAACAATAATCACATATCGTCATTTTGCCATGCAGTGAATTCCACTAGATTGTTTTCTTTCAGATTTCTGTTTACATTTTTCTGGCCCTGAAATAAGTTCCACCTCTCTCTCTTTAACAGAACTGCTCAGCTCCACCCCTTCACTTCATGAGGTAACTCGGAGACAAAGTGTCAATGAAACTGATTCAGGGAAAAGGTGAAGAAGTGTTAATGTTCATTAGAATTGGAATTGCAGTTCATCTCACAGACAGCAGAGGCCCGTAAAAGTTACAAACAGCTGCTTTAACTGATTACAATTTCTAACCTTTCTAATTGCTTCTATAATATTTGTACATTTTGCACCACTACAGGCACAATATTTTTTATTCATTTATCTAGAAAATGGTTCATATCTCTGTATTAATTTTTTCTGGATACTTTAATAATGTTGTGAGTTAAACTAAAGAGTAGCTTCAACATGTCAAGCTAAAAACCTTGAAGCCCTGAGTTGTGTGTGTGCCATCACCCAGACAGAGAACCTTCAGGAACCCATTTTCCTCCTGTTAATAGTGACCTGAGCCCTGCACTCGTCTCTGAGTTCGTGTCATGTGGTCATGTGGTCACGTCAGCTCATCCACTCATGCTTTCTCCCACATGATGTTTCCTCAGGGATGAAGTTAAATCACATCCTGTGTTGAGGAAACAGTGATTAATATTAATAATGACCTGATGATCTGCACTGTCACTCACTGAAGGACCGTGTGTGTGTGTGTGTGTGTTTAGATACACCCATTGGTATTTTAAGTGAAATGCAGTTTGATAAGGAGGTGATGGGAGTTTGGTGGACGAGGCTGTCTCTGCCTTGGGTTTTATCTTCACTTTAGAATAAACAGCACTTCCTTCCTCAGACTGCAGCTCTGCTGGAGACACGAAATCCCTCAGGATCTGTTCAGATCATCGCTGGAGTGATGCCGCATCCTCAATGATCACAATCACACAGAGCAGATCAGTTCATCCAAACCAAAACACAGCTCTGTCTGTCTGTCTGTCTGTCTGTCTGTCTGAATCTTAGGGGGCACCGTAAACAGCAACTCAGACAAAAATAAAACTCCTCTGTGATCTTGTTTGTGTTTGCATTTTCGCTTTCAGTGTCAGTAAGGTTGACCTGTCAGTCAGACTCTGTGGACGGGAGTTTAACGGTGGTCTTTTTTTCTCCCCTGAGAAAATAAACCACTTTTTCTGTGATAAATAGGCTGGTGATGTATTTTGACTACACCGCTACACGACTCAGTCAATCGTTCTCACGGCTTTCCCCATACCATCGTCTCTGTCCTGTGCGTTTACTGTCCTGCACTCGTCTCACACTGCTGTGTGTTTGCCCTTTGTGTAATCTTGTGTGTTGTGTAGAAACCACATCCCGTTCTGATGCACACTGGCTGTATCGGGGAATGATGATTAAATCCTGCTCAGCATTACTCGACTTTATTGTCCTGAGGGGGCGCAAACTTTTGCATGTTGACCTATATTAGTGTGTACATTATGCAGTATATGAGGTCATGGTGCACAGATGCTCTGTTTGTTGCAGATTGCTGAGCCGCTGAAGCTGACGTGGCCTGCAGGCGTGGGAGTGTGTGGCTCCTTTGTTTATTCCAAATGTAGACTCTGATGGAGGAATTGTGCAGATGAACACACGAAACGTGAGCTGCACAGTGTGACGCTGGAGCGAGAACAAGCCAAGCTTCTCAACGGCTGCTCTGCACGCTCGGGCGATATGAAAATTCAGCATTTGCATGTAAAATCTTTGGGATCAGGATCGGTATTGGTTCAGACATGGACGAGGCCAGCGAGTGTTAACGTGGTGTGTGCAGGAACTGGGGACGTATCGTAGTGACAGGGCACGGGGATGAGACTCTGTGTGTGTGTGTGTGTGTGTGTGTGTGTGAGGCCTGGAGTTTCTCAGTCACTCCCTCAATGAGCTTTTGTTTAGTTTAGGTGAGTTAATACATCAACTCCCTGTCTGACATCATACCTTATAATTAATTCTGGAGTTTAGTCTGGACATTGTGCAAACACACACACACACACACACACACACACACACACACACACACACACACACACACACACTATATCATTAAAGTCTTTGTACTTTTAACTGTGTTCTATCCACATGCTCTGAAATGCGGTTCCTCAGTAGAAGCCAGTGAAACACACCACGAAGCAGGAAGTCAGTTTTCTTCCTCCGTGTCTCTGAGAGGAGGGGAGGGTGAAGGGGAGGAGTGTGACTCTGAGTAGCTCACTTTTTTTTTTTAAAGCAGAAATTCCTCTCTCAAGAGTTTGGCATTTCCTCTGAGCTCATACACACACACACACACACACACACTCAAGCAGCTGCTCTCCCATTTCACGCAGCGCTCGGTATACGAGAGAGGGGGATTTTCAAACATTCTGAATGAGTGGACTCACAGTGTTCGACAAACAAATCACCATCGTGTAAACTTTGCCTCTGAGGCTAGAGGAGTTTTTCGAGAGTTTTGAACAGTAAGGAGAACTCGAGACAGTGCTGAACATCTGGGAGACTGACTCAGCATGGGCTAACCACCCCCGTCCCCGTCCCCGTCCCCATCCCATGCCTGCGAGAGTGCCGAGGCCCTGGACTGGAACAGGAGGATGAGTGTGTACAAGCTAAACCTCAGGGTGTTCTGGCTTCTGGTCTCTTGTGTCCTCGGCGTCCTGCTGCTGCTTCATCATTTTGTCCTGCGAGGATCTGAAGAACGACCTGATGGCTGCTCTGATCAGGGAACCGGATCCATCCCGCTCATCAAGTATGTTTTCGCCTTTGCACTATGTTATTTCTTCATCAGGTACTGCTCATCTCAGCCTGGAACTTCTAAACGAGGTTTGCATGCCGTTGCTGGAAAACCTACGGGTCCTAAAAGGGAGTTGTTGGAGGAACACTTTGAGAGACATGTCCGCCTTTCTCCACACGTTCTCGGCCACAGCAAGGCTCACGTGGCCAAGCTGGTGAGCGAGCTGGTGCGAGTCGGACGGGCTGATGTACTTCCAGAGTCCTCTCTGGCATTTCGTGGGGACTTTGTTCAGATTGGGAGCTCGTACGAGGAGCACAAAGTGGGCTCGCCGGATTGTTTTGATATCCTGGTCCCACTCCGGCTTCCCCGAGGGCTCAAAGTGGAGCCTTGCCGTTATGGTAACAACTGTGGTGGTGCACCACTGGTCACTCTGGAGACGCCACGTAAGGAGGAATGGCCACGGCGCCATAAAGTCTTCACGGATGCCTACCTGCGTTCAATTGGTTCACCAGGAGTCTACAGGTTGAGTCCGGAGTCAGTGATGCGCTGGTTTTACTGCGCGTCCCAGCGCTGCCTGTCAACCATACGATACCCGTTTGAGCAGCGCTGCTTACTCAGCCTTTCTCTCAGTGAAGGACAGCGCGTACAGCTTCACCTCACACCACGATCTGACTACGTCTGCTGCCACATCTCCATGGGCGTTCGGCTCATCCCAGCGCTTCCTCTGGGCGATTCCGCTTTTTTGGTCACATCCCCCGGAGCTCAGCATTCGGAAGACCTTTGGACAGTCTACTTCCCAAAGCAGGAGCAGAAGCTTCTCGGATGGTTGAAAGCTAAACTCCCTGCCAGCTCCTGCCACCTCAAGTGCCTTCAGCTGCTCAAGGAAGTGCGGGACCTCGGCGGGCAGACGTTTGACCAAAAAGCCAGAGCCGAATGGAAAGGTGTGCTTTCGTCCTATGCTCTGAAAACTGCCTGGCTTCGTCTCCTGCTCAGCACACCTTCTGGGGCCTGGGAAGATCGCCACCTCATGGACAGGATGGAAGACCTGCTGCGTTTTCTAAGAGACGGCCTACAAACCAGGAGTCTCCGCCATCTCCTCCTTGGCGGTGACAATGGGCTTCTACCTGAATCAGTCACTTTGCCGAAGATTGTTAAGGAAACTGTGCCGTCCAACCTGTGGGCTGAATTCAGCGCAGAAACTCTGGACCTGGTTGCTGCTCGGCTGTCGTACTCCTGGGCTCATCTGCCTCGTTTAATCCGTCTCGGGCGTCCCCAGAGGATGACTCTGGGACGAGGGGTCCACTGTAAGCACATTGACGCTGAATAGATGCTTTATTACCAAACAGGGTCTCAGGTGTAAACGTCTTTTAATCTCTTTTATCTGGAGTCTTGGAGTATCGGGGTGGTTTTCTAAAACAAGCTCCATCATGTGTCAAAGGAAGATAAGAGCAAGGGTTATGTTTATTTTCAAGCAGTATTTTGAAATGCAGTTTTTATTTGTTGGTGTTAGTATTGTATAGTACGCTGGTACAAATCCTTCTTGATGTTGGTACTGAGGAGGTTCTGAATCTCGGAGGTCATCGAAGACGAAAAGTTTGGAGCAGCTCCAAGAGACACTTTGCTGTTTTGCATTCAGGTCATAGGCTAAAGATTGCTAAAAATAATTCTCAGTAGTGTGTGTGTGTGTGTGTGTGTGTGTGTGTGTGTGTGTGTGTGTGCACGCTCTCTCAAGCAACGACACGTTCAGCTGTGTTTTCCAGGTGATATAAATTTCTACATGTGAAAGAGCTGGGTGAGTTTCATGTTGACTTGGAGACGTCATGTGGGTCAGGGACAGTCAGAGCAGGTTTAACACTAATAAGGGCAAACACACACACACACACACACACACACACACACACTCTTCTGGTCCCTGGAGACACACCTCTTGTTGCCATGGAGACGGGGATTTCACACCGGGGTCACCAGGTGGGCGAGTCGCTCCATCCCACTGAGACTTGTGAGTAATATTGTGATTTCATTTCTTTCCCCCTGTTTTCCTCCTCACACAAACATGGCGGATGTTTTGAGGGTTTTTTTCCGTTTTCCACCTCAAACACGCTGCACTCTCGTCCACAGAGGAATCAGACCTTTTCAGGATGTCTGAGTCACATAACAAGCTGAAACACACACACACACACACACACACACACACACACACACACACACACACACACACACACAGAGAACATGTTGCTCAACTTCTTGAGTGAAGCTTCGTGGTTTCACTTCACTTTACTCCAAAACAGAACAGAATCTGAAGTAAGGAAAAGAAGCTCAGCGCAGTTTAACATGAAACAAGCAACAAAACATCACGGCTTTATACACCTCACACTCATGGGGGGAGCGGGGAGGGAGTGTGAGGGAATGAATGAATGAGTAAGTGAAGAAGTGAGGGATGGAGTGAGTTAGTGAATGAATGAATCAGGGAGTGTATCAAGTTGTAAATGAGGGAGTGAGTGAGTGAATGAATGAATGAATAATAATTATTATTAGTTCAATTTATATAGTGCCTCTCTCACACCCAAGGTCGCTTTACAATCAGGGAAAATGAGTGAGTGAGTGAGTGAGTGAGTGAGTGAGTGAGTGAGTGAGTGAGTGAAGGAGTGAATGAGTGAGTGAGTGAACGAAGGTGTAAGTGAGTGAGTGAATGAGTGAGTGAATGAAGGAGTGAGTGAGTGAGTGAGTGAGTGAGTGAATGAGTGAGTGAATGAAGGTGTAAGTGAGTGAGTGAATGAGTGAGTGAATGAAGGAGTGAGTGAGTGAGTGAGTGAGTGAGTGAGTGAGTGAGTGAGTGAATGAAGGTGTAAATGAGTGAGTGAATGAGTGAGTGAATGAAGGAGTGAGTGAGTGAGTGAGTGAGTGAGTGAGTGAGTGAGTGAAGGTGTGAGTGAGTGAATTAGTGAGTGAGTGAGTGAGTGAGTGAGTGAGTGAGTGAGTGAGTGAGTGAGTGAAGGTGTAAATGAGTGAGTGAGTGAGTGAGTGAATTAGTGAGTGAGTGAATGAATGAAGGTGTAAATGAGTGAGTGAATGAAGGAGTGAATGAGTGAGTGAATGAAGGAGTGAGTGAATGAATGAAGGTGTAAATGAGTGAGTGAGTGAGTGAGTGAGTGAGTGAGTGAGTGAGTGAGTGAGTGAATTAGTGAGTGAGTGAGTGAGTGAGTGAGTGAATGAATGAATGAATGAATGAAGGTGTAAATGAGTGCGTGAATGAAGGAGTGAATGAGTGAGTGAATGAAGGAGTGAGTGAATGAATGAAGGTGTAAATGAGTGAGTGAGTGAGTGAGTGAGTGAGTGAGTGAGTGAGTGAGTGAGTGAATGAATTAGTGAGTGAGTGAATGAATGAAGGTGTGAATGAGTGAGTGAGTGAGTGAGTGAGTGAATGAATTAGTGAGTGAGTGAATGAATGAAGGAGTGAATGAGTGAGTGACTATAAATGTATGTTAAATGAGTGTAAAGACTTGTGCTTGTATATGAGTTTGTTTGAATATCAGGTGCAGTCTGTATAAATTCTGTAATTCATCTGTTGTGTGTTTGTTTATTTATTTATTCTGCAGCTGAATAAAGATTTTCTCTTTTACAGAATCTTGGTGTTTATTCATCAATCATCCATTTCCTCATGATCCAGTTTCTGGATTTCTCTCAGCTCTTCTCTTTACTGCAGTTTCTACTGAATAAAATGTTAACGCTAAAGTCTAAAGCATGGTGTGTGTGTGTGTGTGTGTGTGTGTGTTGTAATCCAGCTCAGAACAGGAAGTGAAGAAAGAGAGACAGCCCTGAGGAACGTGTAATCTTCCTAAACACAGTTCTGCTTCGTTCCCTTCTTATTTTCTCTCTTCTGTTTTCTTTTGTGTAAAAATGTCTGAAAATATCTCACAGGAGGAAGCAGCTGTGAAACTTTAATTTCACAGATCCTGATAAACTGCTTCTAAAGAAAAGTGGCAGCTATTCAGAAGCTCACATTAGTCTTTAAACTAATAAATTGCAGATATAAAATAAATTAGTGGTGTATCACTGCTTCTAAAGAAAAGCTGCAGTGAGATGAAATAATAATAAAATAATAAAACAAGTGTTGCCAGGCGAAACAAACCTCGCCCGGTAGCACTTATGATGAATATGAAGGAAGACATCACGAAAAAAATCGGTCCCCTATGGGTCCATGCGGCTCCTGCTTATAAATAAAAGAGTTTTCTGATCCCGTGTCCATACAGTAAATACAGCATATATATATATTTACTCTATGAGGCAGCAGCCACCAAAATGAAGCATAATCCAAAAATGAACAATTTAAAAATCACAGAAGTAAAATATACCAAGTGTCTGTACTTTATATTATTCTACTCTTCCCTCTTACAGTTTTGGAAACTGAAACCTTGGAACCGAGGCTGACACACACACGCTGTCGCCACGCCCCAAACTCTTATTTCCCGGAAATGGCCCAGCGCTAGAGCTCAGTGGAACGCACTTTCCCTCTGGAATAAGCATAAGCATGTCTGAAAGTGATTTCTTTAGTTTAGTCCATTTATTTCAAATGGTGAACTGAATTGTATACACTCACCGGACATTTTAATAGGAACATGTGTATGTGCATGCGCAGTGCGCGACTGTTACACTCTTATATTCTTACAGCACAATGGCGTAGTGGCTCGCGCCTCTATATGAGGCAGTAGACACAATAAAAACGATTTTGACCTTTTTGGTGACCTTGACTGGATGACCCTCAAAATGCTGGGGACTATTTGAGACCAATGACCATCTATCCTGAAAGTTTCATGAAGATTGATCCAGCCGTTTTCCGATAATATCGTGAACAAAAAAAAAAAACAAAGAAACCCAACTGAAAACAATACCTTACCCCCTGGTGGACTCCGCCCCAAGCGAGGTAATGAAAGCAACACAAACCATTAAACCAATAAAGTGCACACAGACTCCTCGTCCTTCTCCAGGTCTGGGTTCAATGTCGATGGTCATGTGATCAATTACATAAAACCACCTACAGAAATGTTCCAATAAAAATCAATACAGTCTGCAGTTTAGTTTTAAACACTGCAAACACAAACGGTGAGGGTTCGGATTGAGGTTTGAGGATTTTTCTGGATTTTCTTGGCTTCC